>NC_072011.1:4113318-4212113 GCF_027791375.1 Indicator indicator | reverse complement strand
TGGCCAGAGCCTCATCCAGCCTGGCCTTAAACACCTCCACGGATGGGACCTCAACCACCTCCCTGCACAACCCATTCCAGGCTCTCACCACTCTCATGGGGAAGAACTTCTTCCTCACATCCAGCCTGAATCTCCCCACTTCCAGCTTTATTCCATTCCCCCCAGTCCTGTCACTACCTGATGCCCTAAAAAGTCCCTCCCCAGCTTTCTTGGAGCCCTCTTCAGGTCCTGGAAGGCCACAAGAAGGTCTCCTTGGAGCCTTCTCTTCTCCAGACTGAACAGCCCCAACTCTCTCAGTCTGTCCTCATAGGAGAGGAGCTCCAGCCCTCTGCTCATCCTGGTGGCCCTTCTCTGGACACCTTCCAGCATGTCCAGATCCCTCTTGTAACAGAGGTTCCAGAACTGGACACAGTATTCCAGGTGGGGTCTCACCAGAGTGGAGCAGAGGGGGAGAATCACCTCCCTCAACCTCCTGGCTATGTTTCTCCTGCTGCAGCCCAGGCTCTGGTTGACTTTCTGGGCTGCAAGTGCTCACTGCTGGCTCCTGTTGAGCTTCTCATCCCCCAGCACCTCCAAGTCCTTTTCTTCAGGGCTGCTCTCCAGCCAGTCCCTGCCCAGCCTGGATTTGTGCTTGGGATTGCCTCAACCCAGCTGCAGGACCCTGCACTTGGTCTTGTTGAACCTCCTGAGGTTGGCTTGTGCCCACCTCTCCAGCCTGTCCAGGTCCCTCTGGATGGATCCCTTCCCTCCAGCCTGTCTGCTGCACCACACAGCTTGGTGTCATCAGCAAACTTGCTGAGGGTGCACTCTATGCCTCTGTCCACGGCACCAACAAAGATGTTGAACAAGACTGGTCCCAGGACTGAGCCCTGAGGGACTCCACTTGTCCCTGGCCTCCCCTGGGACATGGAGCCATTGACAGCCACTCTTTGGGTGTGGCCAAAGAAGAAGAGAAATCTGAGAGGGGATCTGAGCAATCTGGAAGAGATACTGCTTTATGGTGTGTGTTACTCATTCAATAGAGAAATCACTAATCACTTTTCAACCAGGTCTTCTGGCTCTTTTGGAGAAAAAACCACCACCACAACCACTACCGCAAGAAATTTTCTTCCCCCCAGAGAAGAAAAAATTAAAATGAGAATGAGATATAATTTTTTGACAAAGAGTTTGTCAAAAAAAACGTCATTAATTGGGTAAGGAGGACTGGTCATAGTGTTCAGCTGTGAATGAGGCAGGTTTCACAGTATCACAGTACAGGAGAGTTTGGAAGGGGCCTCCAGAGATCATTGAGTCCAACCCCCCCCTGCCAAAGTAGCACCACCCAGGGTAGTCTGCACAGAAATACATTCAGGTGGGTTTTGAATGTGTCCAGAGAAAGGAAAGGTCCTCCAAAGATCACCAAGTCAAACTCCCTTGCCAGAGCAGGACCATAGAATCCAGCACAGCTCACACAGGAATGCACCAGACAGAGCTGGAAAGTCTCCAGAGAAGGAGACTCCACAACCTCTCTGGGGAACCAGTTCCAGTGCTCTGTGACCCTCACAGTGAAGAAGTTCCTCCTGTGCTGTGGTTTCTATCCACTACCCTTTGTCCTATCCCAGGGTGCAAGTGAGCAGAGCCTGTCCCTTCCCTCTTGGCACCCTTGACTTCATTATCACAGGTTATGTCACCATACGTTTTCCACAGCTCTTGTTTTCCCCTCAGCTTGCTTTATAATGCTCAGCTTTGTCCATGTGTTCTGGCAGCACATGTCCAAAGCAGAAGCAGGGAATCAATCTGTGATGCTTCAGAAAAAAAATCCATCTAAAAGACTGATGTTGTTTCCTAAGAAGTGCCTCAACCAGCATGACAGATCACAGTACTCTTCCAGGTAAGCTCTTCTCTCCCAGGCTGCACTACCAGAGCAAGGATCCAAACAGATTTCACCTACAAGTAAATACCAATGGTCCAGAAAGGAAGACTTCTCTCTTACTAGACAGCAAAGTCTGCAGCAACAGCAGCATTCTCTAGCTACAGAAAAATGGAAAAAGATGTGCTTGGAAAGGGAATCAATTACTCATTTGACAATTTTAGTCTTTCCAAGCCTCTTACAGGAATTACTACACTCTCATGTTAATAGCTAAACCAGATCCACAGCTACTAATTGCAGGGAACGTGGTGCTCAACTCATCTACAACATAGCCACTGTGCAACACTTCAGAGCAGAACATTTAGCAGCAGAAGGAGGGGACACAGTCTCAAGCTGGGCCAGGGGAGGTGTAGGCTGGAGATTAGGAAGAAGTTCTTCACAGAGAGATTGCCCATTGGAATGGGCTGCCCAGGGAGGTGGTGGAGTCACTGACCCTGGAGACGTTCAAGAGAAGCCTGGATGAGGCACTGAGTGCCATGGTCTGGTTGATTGGATAGGGCTGGGGGATAGGTTGGACTGGATGATCTTGGAGGTCTCTTCCAACCTGCTTGATTCTATGATTCTATGAAAGCTATCATCCTTCTTACCTTGTACCAGCAGGTGATGTTTATCACATAGGACTGAGACTGGAGGAATTCTGGACATGCTTTGTGCTATAAAATCTGCAGAGTGCAGTGTTGGACTCTATTCACACTACTACAGTCCCATTATCTCGTGCTGACACCTTACACACCTGAGGAATCATGTGGAAAGCACTGAATTTTGATAGTAGGATGAAGTCCTAATGAGTAAATCCCTGAAGTTTTAGGGTTTTTTTTGTCTTCAGAATGTTCATCTTGAATCCCTTTTTAAGTGGCTATTTGAAATTACAAAGTTAAAAGAAAATAATGTGGGAAGGTCCTGAAAGGACATTATAGAGAGGTTGGTGCTGGTCTCTTCTCCCAGGGAATTGATGATAGAACAAGAGGGAATGGCCTCAAGCTGCCACTGGGTAGGTATAGACTGAACATTAGGAAACATTTATTGATGGTAAGAGTGGTCAGGGATTGGAATGTGCTGCCCAGGGAGGTGGTTGAGTCCCCAAGCCTGGATGTGTTTAAAGGTCATTTGGCTGTGGTGCTTGGGGCTCTGGTTTAGGGGTGACCCTTGTAGAGTAGGGTTCTGGGTTGGACTTGGTGATCCTGAGGCTCTTTTCCAACCTGAAGTATTTCTGTGACTCTGTGATTCTGTGAATTTAATGTTTACTCCCAGTTTGTTGTTTTTTTTATCACTACTAATGACAACAAAATGAAGTGTTCATTACCCAGGTGTATTAATGTGTAAGCACTTCCCTCTGGATGTGTTGCACTGAAATGTCACTTCAGTCAGAGCTATCTGGCATTCAGAGTATAATTGTCCACTACAGGTAGAGAAGAAAAAGAAAAGTAGTGGCTTTCTTTTTTTTTTTCCTCAAATCTGACTCAGGCTTTTTTGTAAAGTCTCTCCCCATCCTTCCTGTAGCCCCCTTCAGGTCCTGGCAGACTGCTATGAGGTCTCCTTGAAGCCTCCTTTTCTCCAGGCTGAACACCTCCAGCTCCCTCAGCCTGTCCTCATAGCAGAGCTGCTCCAACCCCCTGAGCATTTTTGTGGTCCTCCTCTGGACCTTCTCCATCAGCTCCATGTCCTTCCTATGTTGACAACTCCAGAGCTGCACACAGTACTCCAGGGGAGGTCTCAGCAGAGCAGAGCAAAGTGTCAGAATCACCTCTCTGGCTCTGCTGGCAATGCTGCTTTGGATGCAGCCCAGGCTGTGATTTGCCTTCTGTGCTGCAAGCTCACACTGCCTGCTCCTGTCCAGCTTCTCATCCATCAGCACCCCCAAGTCCTTTTCCTCAGGGCTGCTTTCTAACACCCCACCCCTAGACTGTATTGACAGTGAGGATTGTTTAGGATATCAATACAGACTTATCTCTTCTGTCTCTTATGTAATCCCCTAGAGAGTGTCTCAGACAGGTCTAGAGTGATATCTCAAGCTAGGTGAGCTCAGGCTCATAATTTGTGCATGAATTCCTCCTCTGTTCAATGGAGTACAAAGCTTTTAGTTCCAGGTATTATAGTGAAGAGAAAATAATACTTCCCTTGTATACTAAGTGAAATTTTGTTTTCATATGCATTCACTCCACATACTGGTTTAGCACCAGAACTGATCAAGATAGATAGTGGTTGGAAGCTTTTCCAATGCTGCCCAGAGAGGTTGTGGAGTCTCCTTCTCTGGACCCATTCAAAGCCTGACTGGATGCATTCCTGTGCAGACTACCCTGGGTGATCCTGCCTTGGCAGGGGGGTTGGACCTGATGATCTCTGGAGGTCCCTTCCAACCTCTGATGTTCTGTGTGCCTGTGTGAAATGATTCTATGATTCTATAAACATGCTCAGACTGTGGAGTATTGTCCCAGGTGGTTGGGACTGTGAGTCAACCATGGTGGCTAGAATAATACAGTCATAGAATAGTTAGGCTTGGAATGGACCTCAAGGTTCATCTAGTTCCAAACCCCCTGCCATGGGCAGGGACACCTCACACTACAGCAGGTTGCTCACAGCCACATCCAGCCTGGCTGCAAAAACCTCCAGGGATGAGGTTCTAGTGTCTCACCACCCTGATGGTGAACAACTTTTTCCTGAGATCCAATCTGAATCTCCCCACTTCTAGTTTTGTTTTATTCCCCCTGGTCCTATCACTCCCTGGCACCCTAAAAAGTTCCTTCCCAGCTTTCTTGCAGGTCCCCTTCAGATACTGGAAGACCACTATAAGGTCTCCTGGGAGCCTTCTCTTCTCCAGACTGAACTCTCTCGGTCTGTCTCCACAGGAGAGGTGCTCCAGCCCTCTGAGGTCATGGTGAGGTCTGCTTCAGATAGGACAGCTCACAGGAGCTCTGTGGATCAGACCATTGTCAGGCACTTTCCTGACCCAGCAAGTCAGCATTGTTGGCAGCCAGCCCAGACCTGGCTGCTGACTGCCAGCCTGAGCATGGGCAGAGCTGGCCTGAGAGCCAGCAGAGAGGAAACCCTCTCCGACAGTCTCAGCCCAAGTTATTTGTAACCTCCACAAATGAGGAGGGCAAGGCCTTATTTCACTGCCTCTCCTCCTAGTAATTGAACTCCTCCTTCAGACAAACCTGCCCTTCATGGAACCTGCATCACTGCTGAAGGAATTGCAACATCAGCTTTTTTTTTTTCCCTGCTGTTGAAGAGTCCTAACCCTAAACCTTATGTAAATGGGAAATATCTATGCTGACACAAATAAATTGTGGGTCAGTCTCTATTTTGTGCCTTTGATACCTGAAAAAGAAGAAAGAAAAAATGGAAGAATATTTTATCATCCTGAATATGTGAGAGAGAGCAGAGTGTCCATCTTGAAGAAATCTTGATAAAACCATGGAACAGCCTAAAAATATGTTATGAATAAGAAGTGAAAACAGAATGGCAGTAGGAAGGCTTCCAAGATCTGCAACATGCAATCAGAATTTTGCTACAGCTTTCCAGCTTATTTGTACTTCACTCTTGTTGACTTCCAAGTGACACAAGAATATCCTCTTGTGCTTTACTAAAATATTCCTTTCACATTCTGAAGAGGTTTTAGCAGGTTACAAAACTGTTTTCAAGATTGGTGTGAACTGTGCTCTCATTTCACTTTGATAATGTTCTATTGTGTGTTATAGAGCAGGTCTGAGCAGCTCTCCTTCCCCTCACTTGGATATTAGGAAGCACTTCCTGACAGCAAGGCTGATTAGGCACTGGGATGGACTGCCCAGGGAGGTGGTGGAGTCTCCATCCCTGGAAGTCTTGAAGAAAAGCTTGGATGTGGCACTTGGTGGCATGGTTGAGCTGATGTGGTGGTGTTGGGTCATAAGCTGGGCTTGATGGTCTCAGAGGTCTTTTCCAGCCTCAATAATTCTGTGATTAGTTAGCAGATTATTTTAACTGTACATAGCATGTTTCAATTTCATTAGAAATGCCCTGCCTGTTGAGCAGTCAAGAAATTCTGTATTTGTTACTAATTGTTCCAAAAGTGCATTAGTGGGGATGGAAACCATCAGGATTGAACAAGGAATACATATCATTTAGTGTGCTAAAAGACTAAGGTGGCATTAGCTTCTGATACGAGAAATTATGATTCTTACTCATCTCATGAAAACAATTAATTTCTCTTTTGCAGCAGAACATGAAATTTGTAGGCTGCTAGCTTGGAAAGCACAACAGCAGTGTACAACTGAATTAATCTAATGTGGTCAGGTAGAAGTTAGTGAGGGGGGAAGATTCTGTGCTCAAAGATTGTTTAAATAGGCCACTTTAATCCTCATTCTGGGAAGTTTAGGATTAAAGAGGCCTGGAGCACCTCTCCTGTGGAGACAGACTGAGAGAGTTGGGGTTGTTCAGTCTGCAGAAGATAAGGCTCCCAGGAGACCTTCTTGTGGCCTTCCAGTATCTGAAGAGGGCTACAAGAAAGCTGGGGAGGGACTTTTTATGGTGTCAGGGAGTGATAGGACTGGGGGGAATGGAGCAAAACTAGAAGTGGGGAGATTCAGATTGGATGTTAGGAAGAAATTCTTCACCATGAGGGTGGTGAGACACTGGCACAGGTTGCCCAGGGAGGTGGTGGAAGCCTCATCCCTGGAGGTTTTTGCAGCCAGGCTGGATGTGGCTGTGAGCAACCTGATGTAGTGTGAGGTGTCCCTGCCCATGGCAGGGAGGTTGGAACTGGATGATCCTTGAGGTCCCTTCCAACCCTGACAATTCTATGATTCTGTGATTCTATAAGGGGAGGTAGATGACTTGAACACAGCAGATACATAAAGCTGGGTGAGACAACATTGGATCCAAGAGCAACCACACTGTCCAAAACCCAAACAGCACTGCCAGTAGACAGTTAGTCCTCTACATACTTGAACAGCATTGAAACAGCATTGCTGCTTGGAGGGTCTCTAGAAATTAGGACAGAAGCACAGACTAACCTCAGCTGACTTCTGAGAGCTAAAAGCAAGATACATCACTGAACTGTGCCACCATGCAAAAACTGTTGGCTTCAATAGTAAAGTTTTCTGTCTTCCTGAAAAACAAACTTAAACATACTGCTACATCTTGGGTCACAACAACCCCAAGCAATGCTACAGGCTTGGGGCAGTGTGGCTGGAAAGCTGCTGGCAGAAAGGGAGCTGGGGGTGCTGATGGGCAAGCAGCTGAAGAGGAGCCAGCAGTGTGCCCAGGTGGCCAAGAAAGCCAAAGGCATCCTGGCTGGCATCAGCAATGCTGTGTCCAGCAGGAGCAGGGAGGGGATTGTCCCCTGAGACTCAGCTCTGGGGAGGCCACACCTGGAGGATTGTGTTCAGTTTTGAGCACCTGAATGCAAGAGAGATGTGGAGGTGCTGGAGCCAGGGCAGAGGAGGGCAAGGAAGCTGTGAAGGGCCTGGAGAATAAATCTGATGGAGAGAGACTGAAGGAGCTGGGGATGGTTAGTTTGGAAAAGAGGAGGCTGAGGGGAGACCTCATTGCTCTCTACAACTACCTGAAAGGAGGTTGTGGAGAGGTTGGTGCTGGTCTCTTCTCACAGGGAATTAGTGATAGGACAAGAGGGAATGGTCTCAAGCTGCCACTGGGTAGGTTTAGACTGGACATTAGGAAACATTTTTTGATGGCAAGAGTGGTCAGGGATTGGAATGTGCTGCCCAGGGAGGTGGTTGAGTCCCCAAGCTTGTATGTGTTTGACTGTGGTTTGGATGTGGTGCTTGGGGCTCTGGTTTAGGGGTGAGCCTTGTAGAGTAGGGTTCTGAGTTGGACTTGGTGATCCTGAGGCTCTTTTCCAACCTGAATGTTTCTGTGATTCTGTGATTTATCAAGTACTGTGGTGCCTGAATTGGAATTAGAAGTAATTACTTAGACACAGACTGAATCAATTTACAAGATAAATTGCTGCTGACAATCCTATGATTCAGACAGTATTTTATAATTATTGGCTGAAGATAGATGCCAATTTGCTTTGAAAGCATAATGGCTTGAATATGAAATAATGGGATTATGTTTATGAACTCCTGAACTCTCTTGGTTAAAATGTAATTTCTTCTTCTGCCTTTGTCCAAGTCATGGTGCTGTTCTTTATTGACTTGGTGATGGTAGGCATAAGTGGGTTTAGAAGGAATGAGTTGTGGCTTTCTGCCTGGTTTTCCAGACTCTGGGCTCAGGAGAGGTTAATGCGGACTACATTACATCCACCCACCTGATGTGAATGCTTGCTCCTACTTTAAGGATTTTTTTTCCCCATATGACATCCCTTTTTGAAGCAGTGTCCTCAACAGGCAGCATGACACACTCTCCTCTGCTCCCTGGCCTTCACAAAAGAAGCATAGAGGACAGTTTGATGAAACCAAAGGAAAGAGTTTATGGACACAGTTGGCTTCATTTTCACATTATGATGCTGCAAATCAATAATTATAGGGGAGAAGCTTTTTGCAGACCATTCGGTTCTAAGAGGTTTATTTCAAAACAGTTGGGATATACAAAGAGGAAACCTGATAGCCTGGGAGAGGAGTTCTCTGGGGTTGATATCAATTTAGATGAGTTTTGGTTCCTGGATTTGGAAGGCACAAGTTGTTTCCTAGATGGAGAAGTTAATTCTCCAAGTTCAGGGCTCAAGTTCATTAGCTCTCTTGATTTACAAGCATGCAGGGAAACACTTGAAATGTAATGTTAGAGGTGAATGAAGTAAAAGCATAGTAAGGATAGTAGCAATGCCAGAATGAGGTGTCCCTGCTCATGGCAGGGGGGTTGGAACTGGATGATCCTTGTGGTGCCTTCCAACCCTGACTGGTTCGATGATTCTATGATGATTCTATGATGATTCTATGATGATTCTGCAATTCTAAGCAGGTCTCAATTGCACAGGAAAAAATTAGCCAGGACTCTGCAGGCCACAATCAGGTCTCCTCCCCCATGTTACCAGATAAGGACTCCCTCTGGAGAGCTGAAAGGAAGGAGAAAATAAACCTAATTAGCCTTGCTGCCAGCTTATAAAGAGATAGCAGAATTATGGAATTGAATAATGAAACTACAACTTTCCACTCCATCCTTGGACCTTTCTGGTCCTCCTGGAGGACTCAACTCTATGCTCATTTTTTTTAAAGGCAGCAGCCTCAAACCATGATATACAGGGCAAAAAAAAACCAAAAAAACCCCACCAAAACCCACCAAATCAAACTGAACTAAACCAAACCAAACAGATAATGATTTAAAAAAAAATCAAAACAAAATAAAAACCAAAACACCACAATCCTACAAAAAAACTAACTTAGCTGGGTTTGCTTAGTACATCAAGATCTGCACATCATTTTTGTAAGAGAAGAACAAATACAAAAGGCACATAATTTAGCTTTGGGTTTTTATATCTGAAAATAAGTCCCCCCAAAAGCTTGCTTCCTTTGTTTGCTAGGCAGACCCTGGTTGTGTCTGGCATGGCACATTGACACTGTGGCAAATTTAAACCAGTGCTGACTTCATTTGAAATAGAGAGCTGAGTGCTCCACCTCTGAGAGTTTAATTTAGAATCATAGAATCACAGAATTGTCAGGGTTGGAAGGGACCTCAAGGATCATCCAGTTCCAACCCCCTGCCATGGGCAGAGACACCACACACTACATCAGGTTGCTTACAGCCACATCCAGCCTGGCTGCAAAAACCTCCAGGGCTGAGGCTTCCACCACCTCCCTGGGCAACCTGTTCCTGTCTCTCACCACCCTCATGGGGAAGAACTTCCTAACATCCAATCTGAATCTGCCCATTTCTAGTTTTGCTCTGTTCCCCCCAGTCCTATCTCTCCCTGATATCCTACAAAATCCTTCACCAGCTTTCTTGTAGGCCCTCTTCAGATATTGGAAGGCCACTCCACAACTGCTTTGCAAATACGGCATGAAAGTCACCAAGGAGGTAAAAACACTTCTGCTAATGGTTGATCCCAGAGGAGAAAAAAAATAAACCAACCTCCTTGCTCTTCTCTGTTCCTTTACCAGCCAGGCTCAAGTCTAGATCTATCTTCTCTGTTTCTTTGCCAACCAGGCTCAAGTCTAGATCTATTTTCTCTGTTCCTTTACCAACCAGGCTCAATTCAAGACATATCTTTGTTCTTTATCAACCAGGCTCATTTCTAGATCTATCTTCTCTGTTCCTTTACCAACCAGGCTCAATTCAAGACATATCTTTGTTCTTTACCAACCAGGCTCATTTCTAGATCTATCTTCTCTGTTCCTTTACCAACCAGGCTCAATTCTAGATCTATTTTCTCTGTTCCTTTACCAACCAGGCTCAATTCAAGACATATCTTTGTTCTTTACCAGCCAGGCTCAATTGTAGGTCTATCTTCTCTGTTCCTTTGCCAACCAGGCTCAATTCTAGATCTATCTTCTCTCTTCCTTTACCAAGCAGGAGACACTGCACTGCTTTGAGTTTCAGTAAAAGCAGATACAAGTGCATAAGAGAGTTCATCCCATGATGTATTATTTTTGGCCTGCTCCCAGGGAGAAGGAAGAAGAGTTAGTACAGAAACAAAGTTATTTTTTGTTCCAGGATAAAAATAAAAAATATCCTTCCACTGCCACCAGGCTTATATAAAAAAAAAAACAAAAAACAAAACAACCATATTTTGCAAAATAAGTCTTAGCCAAAATAGCATAGAAGAGAAGGGTTTGCAATGACAGTATTTAATTAACTCCTATCCCTAAAGAGAGCACAAGAACCTGCCAGACTCAACTGTGTTCTGGTAGAAAATTCTTTCTGGTTGAGAAATGCACTGAGGACAGCTTCATTCACAGAGGCTTTAAGAGGTATTCAGTTTGATGACTTTGGGTTCCTGATAAAATTAGAGTCCCAAGCATGTTTTGCTTCATTTTGCTGGCACAGAGTCAGCTTGGAGGCCTGTGGCCAGTGGTGTTCCCCAGGGACCTGTATTGGCTCCATTTTTGTTCAATACCTTTATCAATGACCTGGCTGAGGGCATTGAGAGTACCCTCAGCAAGTTCTGATGGTACAAAACTGGGGGGTGGCTGACACCTGCCAGGCTGTGCTGGCATCCAACCAGAGCTGGACAGGCTGAGAGCTGGCTGCAGGCAAACCTCAGGGAGTTCAATAAGGACAAGTGCAGGGTCCTGCATCTGGGGAGGAATAACAACAGGCACCAGGACAGGTTAGAGGCTGCCCTGCTGGAAAGCAGCTCCACAGAGAAAGACCTTGGAGTGCTGGTGGACAGCAAGTTCTGCATGGGACAGCAATGTGCCCTTGTGGCCAAGAGAGCAAATGGGATCCTGGGGTGCAGCAAGAAAAGTGTGGCCAGCAGGGCTGGGGAGGTTCTTCTACCTCTCTACTCTGCCCTGCTGAGACCACAGCTGCAATCCTGTGTCCAGTTCTGGGCTCCCCAGTTCAAGAGAGACAGAGACCTGCTGGAGAGAATCCAAGGGAGAGCCATCAGGATGCTTAGGGGACTTGAGCATCTCCCCTGTGAAGAGAGCCTGAGAGCCCTGGGGCTGTTTAGTCTGGAGAAGAGAAAACTGAGAGGGGATCTGATCAATGTCTCTCAATATCTGAGGGGTGGGTGTCAAGTGGATGAGAGCAGGCTCTTTTGGGTGGTTCACAGTGATAAGACAAGGAACAATGGGTTCAAACGTGAACACAGAAGATTTCAGCTCAACATGAGGAGAAACTTCTTTACAGTGAGGGTGACAGAGCACTGGAGCAGGCTGCCCAGGGGGGTTGTGGAGTCTCCTTCTCTGGAGACTTTCCAACCCCACCTGGATGCAGACTAACCCTGGGTGATGCTGCTTTGGCAGAGAGGTTGGACTGGATGATCTCTTGAGGTCCCTTCCAGCTTCTGACATACTGTGATACTGAGATTTTTGAAAACCACCACCTTCAGCCAAGCTCTGTGTTCTCCACCCTGGGTGTATCTCCCTGGCTGCAGTGGAGGGCATGCTATATAATACAGGATAATGCTATATTATTACATTGCTTACTATGTACAGGCAGACAAATCAAATTACAACTGGATTCATCCATACCACATCTTCTAGTAAGCAATGTAACCAGATCCTGCTCTGTCTGAGGTTTTGAAGGAAAAGAGAATGAGAACTTGGTGTACATCAGACTGGAGCACACATTGAGCCAAAGGTTTTTGGGCTCACGTCTCTTCGAGTCTGACCTTTTTCCACCTTCCCAGATAAGTATGGCTGGATGTCAGATGGGTGGTAGAGATGAAATGTAGGCATCCATCTGGAGAAGGTTTTCTCATAGCTTTGCCAGAACAGCAAATCATAAAATATCCGGATTCAAGAGTGTGTGCAACTGGCTGTTCCTCTTTAACTTTCTCTGAAGTCACAAATCACAGAATGTTAGCTCACTATACAGGATATCACTTCTTGAAGGTCAGGGCTTTAGTCACAGGGTGGTGAGGTATCACAGAACCACAGAATGTTAGGGGCTGGATGAGATCAAAGCTCATGCAGACCAACCCCCTGCCAGAGCAGGATCACCTAGAGCAGATCACACAGAAACTCATCCAGGTGGGTTTCTGAATATCTCCAGAGAGGAAGACTCCACAACCCCCCTGGGCAGCCTCTTCCAGTGTTCTGTCACCCTCACAGGGAAATAATTCTTCCTCCTCTTTCCATGGAACTTCCTGTGCCTCAGCTTCCTCCTTTGCCCCTTGTGCTGGCATTGGGCATCACCCAGCAGAGCCTGGCTCCAGCCTCTTGGCATTCACCCTTCACATCTTTATGAGGTCATCCCTTAGTCTCCTTCTCTCCAAGCTACAGAGCCCTCAGCTCCCTCAGTCTCTCCTCATAAGGAAGATGTTCCACCCCCTTCATCATTTTCCTGGCTCTGAAGTCAGCAGAGACTACTAAAGCTGAAAAGAGCAAAAGTGAATCTTGTGCTTTGTTGTACAAGATGTTAGACATACATGAGAAAGAAATCTGATTAGAGCACACTTGGGAGGAAAAATGACAGTGAAGTGTGAACTAGGACAGCACTCTGGCTGATGTATGTTCCCTAAAGGTACATAGTCTCAGGGCATGCACACTACAGAATCACAGAATCACAGAACATTAGAGGTTGGAAGGGACCTTCAGAGATCATCAAGTCCAACCCCCCTGCCAAAGCAGCATCACCCAGAGGAGTCCTCATAGGAATGCATCCAGGTGGGGTTGGAAAGTCTCCAGAGAAGGAGATTCCACAACCCCTCTGGGCAGCCTGTTCCAGCGCTACATCTTTTCAAGTACATTTTCCATTCCTGGTGCAATGACTCCCAGTGCCAAACAGCAGCTTGACTTCTGGACAGGTAATGGTCAAGGCTCCTATTCATAAAAACTTTTAACTTCCACAAGCAAAATCTCACAGTCCTAGTCCAGGACTGGTCACGGTGCCTGTGCTCACCTCAGCTGTTAGGGTATAGGTGTTCCTGCTTTGGCAGGGGGGTTGGACTCAATCATCTCTGGAGGTCCTTTCCAACCTCTAATATTCTGTGAGTCTCTTCTGAGATTCTGTCATGATTCCAGTCTTAGTGGACTTGCTGGGCTCAAGCATCTCACAAGAGAACATCCCAAGTTCCCAGTGAAACGCTTCAAAGACTTAGTCTGGAGAAGAGAAGACTGAGAGGGGATCTGATCAATGTCTCTCAATAGCTGAGGGGTGGGGGTCAAGTGGAGGGGGCCAGGCTCTGCTGGGTGATGCACACTAATAAGACAAGGAACAATGGGTTCAAACTTGAACACAGAAGTTTTCAGCTCAACATGAGGAGAAACTTCTTTGCAGTGAGGGTGACAGAGCCCTGGAACAGGCTGCCCAGGGGGGTTGTGGAGTCTCCTTCTCTGGAGACTTTCCAACCCCACCTGGATGCATTCCTGTGCAGACTCCCCTGGGTGATGCTGCTCTGGCAGGGGGGTTGGACCTGATGATCTCTGAAAGTCCCTTCCAACCTTTAATGTTCTGTGATTCTGTAGTGTACTTGCCCTGAGACCTTTAGGGTACATATATCAGTCAGAGTGCTGTGCTAGTTCACACTTCACTGTCATTTTTCCTCTGGAAAATGAGATCCTCTGGATCTCTGGAGGTCCCTTCCAACCTCTGCTATACTGTGATACTGTCATACTGTGAAAGACCAGAACAATTACCTCATCTGACATCTCTGTCTTAAACAGACTGGGGGTTGGAACTAGATGATCCTTGAGGTCCCCTCCAACCCTAACCATTCAATGATTCTCAGAATAAGTGGGTTTTGTTTCAGTAGTGGATTTTAGCTTTGCTTATTCCAGTCATTTTCTGAATGGATGGAGTGTTGGGGTGGTTTGGCTTTTTTTTTTGTGGTTGTTTTGTGTCTGTTGATTTTGGTTTTGTTTTTGTTTTTTTTTAATACTTCTTGAAGTGAAGCCAATCTGTGTGAAGCTATCCTCTAGTTCTGTCAGAGTTCAAAACTGATTTAGTCTGTTTGCTTCCACAACTCCCTGTGTCACAGAATCACAGACTGATAGGGGTTGGAAGGGACCTCCAGAGATCATCAAGTCCAAGGAGGTGGAGATTCTGCTGAATATCTGAGACAGAAGCCATGTTCTTACTCTTTTTTCTGTCTCAGCACTGAGTTTCAAATGGTTCTGACAACTTAATGAAGCACAGTATTTTCTTGCTCAAAATTGAGTGGGGAGTCCCCCTTCCAACACTGCTTTTGCAAATGTTTCTTCATTTTGACCTTCTCAATGTAGTTTTGTTTTTTTTTCTGACTTTGATCACCTTCACTTCCAAGTTTCCCTTTAGTTTCTAAGTCTCTAGGCTATAGATCATGTTAAGCCTTCTGCTGAGGAAATCAATATTCTCATATTATCAGAAAATATTCCCCTGTGCAGCTGTTTCTAAATTGTTATCATATTATTCCTTAAGGTGTTTCGGAAGAAAGAGATTCTGAGGAGTTTCAATATCAAAGCATATTTCCCAAACTCAGATAACTCAAGGTCTCTTCACTGTACCTTGTCTAATGCTTCTATATCTTTTGTGAAGTGTGGACACCAGATATCACAGGGCACTGGACACCAGATCACAGAATCACAGAATCAGCCAGCTTGGAAAAGGCCTCAGAGATCATTAAGACCAACCTAGTACCTAACACCTCCTTCCAACTAAACCATGGCTCCAAGTGCCACATCCAAGCTTTTTTGAACACCTCCAGGAATGGTGACTCCACCACCTCCCTGGGCAGCACATTCCAAGGGCCAATTACTCTTTCTAGGAAGAACTTTCTCCTCACCCTGAGCCTAAATTTCCCCTGGTGCAGCTTGAGACTGTATCCTCTTGTTCTGTTACTGGTGGCCTGGAAGAAAAGACCAACTCCCACCTGGCTACAACCTCTTTTCAGGTAGTTGTAGATATCACAGGACACTGGACTGCAGGTGTCACAGGACACTTAGACTTGTACCTTCATTTTGGTTCAGTCTCTGTTTCACTGTGGAGCTCTGCTCCCTTGGATTTTGGCACTGAAGACAAATTAGTTCATTTCTTCATTCCCTGGAAGGGACCTCCAGAGATCATCAGGTCCAACCCCCCTGCCAGAGAAGCATCACCCAGGGGAGTCTGCACAGGAATGCATCCAGGTCTGTTTGGAAAGTCTCCAGAGAAGAAGACTCCACAACCCCCCTGGGCAGCCTGTCCCAGTGCTCTGTCAGCCTCACTCCAAAGAAGTTTCTCCTCGTGTTGAGCTGAAATCATCTGTGTTCAAGTTTGTCTCCATTGTTCCTTGTCTTATCACTGTGAACCACCCAAAAGAGCCTGGCCCCCTCCACTTGACACTCATTCCTCAGCTATTGGGAGACATTGATCAGATCCCCTCTCAGTCTTCTCTTCTCCAGACTAAACAGCCCCAGGGCTCTCAGGCTCTCTTCACAGGGGAGATGCTCAAGTCCCCTAAGCATCCTCCTGGCTCTCTGTTGGGCTCTCTCCAGCAGATCTCTGTCTCTCTTGGACTGGGGAGCCCAAACTGGACACAGGATTGCAGCTGTGGTCTCAGCAGGGCAGAGTAGAGAGACAGAAGAACCTCCCCAGCCCTGCTGGCCACACTTTTCTTGCAGCACCCCAGGATCCCATTGGCTCTCTTGGCCACAAGGGCACATTGCTGTGCCATGCAGAACTTGCTGTCCACCAGCACTCCAAGGTCTTTCTCTGTGGAGCTGCTCTCCAGCAGGGCAGTCCCTAACCTGTCCTGGTGCCTGTTGTTATTCCTCCCCAGATGCAGGACCCTGCACTTGTCCTTATTAAACTCCCTGAGGTTTGCCTGCAGCCAGCTCTCAGCCTGTCCAGCTCACGTTGGAATGCTACACAGCCGGACAGGTGTCAGCCACCCCCCGGTTTTGTGATCAGTGGTCAGGACTTCTGCCTTTCTTGGGTCAATTCTATGGTGTATGCTGGGTATGGAGGAACTCAGAATATGTGGTACAGAAAAACTCCCGCAGCAGCCTCTCCAGTCAGTTGTGTACATTCAGGATCCAACCACAGATCCCAGTGCTTTCCAGTCATGAGACACCAGTCTGTTCCTGGCTGAGAAACAACAGAAAGCCTGCAGCAGCATGTCATGCAGGGATGACAGGCTCCTGCAGTGCCACCTCTTCCTTACAGGAAAAACACAGAGAAGCACACAGCTTGTGACATGCTCACAGTAACCTGCAAAGACATCACATACACACATTGTCATCACAGCAGACACAAGCTATTCTCCCCTCCTCCAGCTATTATGCACACAGGCAGGATTTCCCTCTCCCTGTGAACTCCCACAGAGATTCCCAGAGGATGTCACTGTGAAGCTATCTCCTGCAATGTTTGAGAGCTCTGGAGCACAGCTGAGGGAGCTGGGGGTGTTTAGCCTGGAGAAGAGGAGGCTCAGGGCAGACCTCATTGCTGTCTACAACTACCTGAAGGGAGGTTGTAGCCAGGAGGGGGTTGGTCTCTTCTCCCAGGCAAGCAGCACCAGAACAAGAGGACACAGTCTCAAGCTGTGCAGGGGGCAGTTTAGGCTTGATCTTAGAAAGAAGTTCTTCCCAGAAAGAGAGATTGGCCATGGGAATGTGCTGCCCAGGGAGGTGGTGGGGTTGATGTCCCTGGAGGTGTTTAAGAGGAGACTGAATGAGGCACTTAGTGCCATGGTCTGGTTGATTAGTTAGGGTTGGGTGATCTGTTGGACTTGATGATCTTGGAGGTCTCTTCCAACCTGGTTGAATCTGTGACTCTGAGCTGCCTTATGGGAATAAAATGTCATAGAATGAGATCAGCCCAGCTGTCTGCACATCAAACCCATGCAGCCTTGAGACACAGTCAAGCAACACTGAAGAACATTACCTTTTCCAAATAGCACTGTGGGCTGCTGCACTTGCTAAAGCAAGCTCCAGACATATCCCTGAGGAATAGGAAACATTTTAGCACCTGCCAGGAATAATATCCACCAGCCAGCCACGTGGCTGCAGCAGCCTGTCTGGCAGAAGGCCCTGGAGGCAGTTCTGGACTAACTGCCCTGCAATCATTTGGCTGAGAAGAGAACTGAGGTGGCATCAGCAGGGCAGCTTCATTGGGTGCTGCAGAGCAGAGAGCTCTTTGCTGTTCCTGCTACAGTGACACCACTGCTGCCATCCATCTGCCACCCACGGCTGCTGCCCTGACCTTCACTCCAAGCCATCTGCCTTTGCTTGCTTTGGCACTAGGAAGATGTGTGCTTTTCATAGGAGCTGGGTGAGGCACTTAGTGCCATGGTCTAGCTGATTAGATAGGGTTGGGTGATCAGTTGGACTCGATGATCATGGAGGTCTCTTCCAACCTGGCTGATTCTGTGAAATGTAAACCTGTAAAGGAAACAAATGTCCCCCTTGGAATTCTTTTTTTTTTTTTTTAATAGAGTTTAATTTTTTTTTTTATTAATCTGTTGAGACTTTTAAAACAGATTTTAAGTAACTTCTGCCGCTAAGCTTTTTGTAGGAATATCATTCGTGGCTAACTTAAACCTCCTACAGCTCTCTCCAGTTAGGTAAAAGGTTCTCCTCCCCCTCTACTCTGCCCTAGTGAGACCTCACCTGGAATATTGCATCCAGTTCTGGGCTCTCCAGTTCAAGAGGGACAGAGATCTACTCGACAGAGTACAACAGAGAGCTACAAAGATGCTGAAGGGACTGGAGCACTGCTTTATGAGGAAAGGCTGAGAGCCCTGGGGCTCTGTAGTCTGGAGAGGAGAAGACTGAGAGGGGATTTAATCAATGTTTCTAAATATTTGACGGCTGGGGGTCAAGAGGGAGGGGACAGGCTCTGCTCACTTGCACCCTGTGACAGGACAAGGGGCAATGGATAGAAACTCCAGCACAGGAGGTTCCACCTCAACATGAGGAGGAACTTCTTCACTGGGAGGGTGACAGAGCACTGGAGCAGGCTGCCCAGAGAGGTTGTGGAGTCTCCTTCTCTGGAGACTTTCAAGCCCCATCTGGATGCATTCCTGTGTGACCTGTGCTGGATTCTATGGTCCTGCTCTTGCAGGGGGGTTGGACTCAATGATGTTTGAAGGTCCCTTCCAACTCCTAACATCCTGTGAGCCTGTGACTGAATGTGGAAGTTTACATTACCACCCCTAAGATGAGCTGCTGTAACTGCTTCACATCTTCCATGTCCATTTGGGAGGTATTCTAAGATATCCTAAACTTTCAAACTTTCCTGCACAACTGAAATGGACCAAAAGAACATTCATTATTCCAGCAGTGAGGTGATCACCTAAGTTAATCAAGTTAAAAGATAAGCTTATATTTTATCCACTGCTGCTTCAATCCAACTTGTAATAACCTCAGAAAAACTTTATCTGCAAAAAAAAAAAAAAAATAGACATTAATTATCCATGCTGTGAATCCTTAGTTTTTTATCTACTTTATTCTGTAACTGTTTTTTTCTATAACTCTGTCAAGGACAAATATCAAGTTATCTATTTTCTGCTTATGTGGGTGATGTTCTTTGCCCATCTTATATAAGGACACATCTCTGACTTTTTTTTTTCTACTTTTCAGAACTCCCACAGTATCCTGTGCTGTGTTAATGAAAGTGTTTCCAGCCCTATTTTTCCAGAAACTTTAAAAGGAATTTATCAATTTCTCAGCATTCACAATCATCTTAATATCATAGAATCAAAGAATTTTCAGGGTTGGAAGGGAACTCAAGGATCATCCAGTTCCAACCCCCCTGCCATGGGCAGGGACACCTCACACTACAGCAGGTTGCTCACAGCCACATCCAGCCTGGCTGCAAAAACCTCCAGGGATGAGGCTTCCACCACCTCCCTGGGCAACCTCTTCCAGTGTCTCATCACCCTCTGCTTCCCCCTCTACTCCACTGTGGTGAGACCCCACCTGGAGTACTGCATCCAGTTCTGATGCCTCTATTACAGGAAGGATCTGGAGGTGCTGGAGGGTGTCCAGAGAAGGGCCACAAGGATGATCAGAGGGCTGGAGCTGCTCTCCTGTGGAGACAGACTGAGAGAGTTGGGGTTGTTCAGTCTGGAGAAGAGAAGGCTCTGAGGAGACCTTCTTGTGGCCTTCCAGTATCTGAAGGCGGCTACAAGAAAGCTGGGGAGGGACTTTTTAGGGCATCAGGTAGTGATAGGAGTGGGGGGAATGGAGCAAAACTAGAAATGGGTAGATTCAGATTGGATGTTAGGAAGAAGTTTTTCCCCATGAGGGTAGTGAGACACTGGAAGAGGTTGCACAGGGAGGTGGTGGAAGCCTCATCCCTGGAGGTTTTGAAGGCCAGGGCTGGATGGGACTCTGGGCAACCTGATGCAGTGTGAGGTGTAGGGCTTGGAACTGGACAATCCTTGTGGTCCCTTCCAACCCTAACAATTCCATGATTTACCCTTTTTCCCATACCTCTGTAACTTCCCTTTTTCTCAAATGCCTTATATATTTTGTTAAACTTACCTTTTTTACTTCGTAATCAATTCCAGGCTGTTACTTTCATGATTTTACCTCTCCCTTTTCTCCTGCCTAATTTTCTTTTACCCTGCCAGGAGTAATGTCAATCCAAATCTGTTCCCTTTGGGCTTTTGGACCCTTGGAAATTTTAAACCACTACAGGTAGGTATAGAGAGCAATGAGGTCTCCCTTCAGCCACCTTTTCTCCAAGCCTGAGCAACTCCAGTTCCTTCACAGAACTTCTTCTCCAGACCCTTCACCAGCTTTGTTGCTCATCTTTGGACTCAACATTGGACTTTTTCTCATCATGCTGATTTCCTGACTAGATTTGCACTTCCAATTTGATTTGCACCAGAGCCACACCAGTGTTAAGTGCCATGGCCCTTTTGATTTCAACACATATTCCCAGGAGGAAAAATCCTGTTTCAAATTTAGATTTGCTTTCACCCAGGCACTCTTGCAGTTAAAAAAAAAAAAAAACAAAACCAACAACCAAAACTATTTTATCACTCTTAATAATGCAAATCCAATATGTTTGGGAATGAGCAGTTGGGATATTACCATGTCTCATGTCTTATTGAAAAAAAATTGTCAGTCAGAGTTATCATTAAAGGTTATTTATCATCAATGATGGAGATAATAAGAAGCTCATATGTTTTGATCCCACTCCCTCAATGCATTTTTGTAGTTCTGGTAGTTGGAAAGATATTAAATTTTAACTTGTGAGCCAGTACAAGTTATAAGCTTGACCCTTGACTCTCTTTGTAGCTCAAAATAGATGGAAACTTGGCATTACGATGATCAGTTGAAGTTTGGCACTGTCTTTGCATGCAGATTATTGGTTTTATGAGGATAGAGCCCTTAATGATTAGAAGATATTTGCACAGAATCACAGCAACTTTCAGGTTGGAAAAGACCCTCAGGAGAACCAAGTCCAACCCAGAACCCTACTCTGCAAGGGTTACCCCTAAACCCACCAGCTCCACACCCAAACCAGCTGGAAACACATCCAACCTTGGGGACTCCACCACCTCTCTGGGCAGCACATTCCAATCCCTGACCACTCTTGACATCAAAAATTGTTTCCTACTGTCCAGTCTAAACATACCCAGTGGCAGCTTGAGGCCATTCCCTCTTGTTCTATCACTAATTCCCTGGGAGAAGAGACCAGCACCAACCTCTCTACAACATCCTTCCAGGTAGTTGTAGACAGCAATGAGGTCCTTCATGAGGTGAATTTGGTGAAATTACTTTATTAGAACACTCTCATCCAGCTCAGGACACCTGCTTACCATTGCAAACTCTTTCTTTAGCACTTAAAGTTATTTCCTTTTATTTGCAGTACAGAAGAGCAGTTCTGTAGTTTTTTCCTGGGTTATATGAATGAGTTGAGTCATCTGTGACTCTGATAAAGAATGAAGGTAATATGTGGAGGAGCAGCATGCTGAACAGAAATTTGTGTTTGCTATGAATGATACATGAAGGTTCTCTTCCAGGAAGGAAAAAAAAATATGAAGCTGCTGCAAAGTCTGTACTTAAGATTAGTGTTAAAACATTTTTATAAAAGCATCGTTGTCTTTCCTTTTGTTATTAGTAGCCAGGCTGTTCATTCTGCCCCTCATGAAAGATATTACATGTCATTATGGATAAAGCATAATATTTTTATTTCTCTTCAGTGATCTCAGAAAACAAACAAACAAACAAACCAAACCAAACATAACCCAAACCAATATAAAATCAATTCTTTCCTTATTTTTTTTCTTTCCAGCAGAAACTGGATAGCCACACAAAATCACACTTCTATGTGGGTCATCAATGAATCATAGAATCATAGAATCATAGAATCAAGAAGGCTGGAAGAGACCTCAAGGATCATCGAGTCCAACCTGTCACCCTACACCTCATGCCTATCTAAACCATGGCACCAAGTGCCACGTCCAATCCCCTCCTGAACACCTCCAGGGATGGTGACTCCACTACCTCCCTGGGCAGCACATTCCAATGGCCAAAGCAACATTAAACACTAAAAATTGTTGTGTTTTTTTTTTTTTTTTTTCTGCCAGGTAACATCAAACTCCCCCCCAGAACTAAGTGAGACAAGCTTCAGAGACTCCTAGTTCCTGTGTTTGGATATTATCCACAACATCCAAAAAACATTTTAAGAGGATCTCAGATGTCAGTGCAAATAAACACTGGTCTGTTACCTTGGGCCCCTTCCACTCCCTCTCCTTGCCATGCTGATGAGTGAAAACAACAACAACAAAACTCTCTGCAGCTGGCAGTTGCGCAGTAACCAGGACCATTTACAAATCAGACACATTTACAGATCTGATCTGATTTTCTGTTTGCAGACAAAGAGCACCCAGCAGCATGTCTCCTTCCATGACTAATGTGAGAAGGAGCAGGGCAAAATAAACAGGCTAGGCTGGGGAGTTTTGCAGTCCCCTGCAGTGACAGATAGTGAGGATTAAAAGAACCCCTTGAGATGTCCTGCCTGTAATCAAGGCTGGTCCTGCCCTTAGGCACCATGCCATGCTCTTTGCCAGGTGCAAACAGATATATTCAGGTTCTCTATACTCCAGTTAACCATTTACTATCCGTGTTTACAAAGACCTGCAGTGACAGGAGATGGGGCAATGGCTTCAAACTAGAGAAGGGTAGATTGAGGTTGGATGTTAGGAACAGGTTCTTCACCATGAAGGTGGTGGAACACTGGAACAGGTTGCCCAGGGAGGTAGTTGAGGCTCCTTCCTTGGAAATATTCATGGTGAGGCTCAACAAGGCCCTGAGCAGCCTGATCTAGTTGGGGATGTCCCTGCTGACTGCAGGGAGGTCAGACTGGATGAACTTTGGAGGTCCCTTCTGGCCCAGACCATTTGATGGTTCTATGGTTCTATGTTCATGATCCGTACAGAGTCCCCTGGAAACTGCCTTGTTTAGGGCTAACAACAAACCCCTGCTCTAAATATGCTCCATATGCTCCAAATATGATGAAGAGCAGCTGAAGGAGCTGGGGATGGTTAGTTTGGAAAAGAGGAGGCTGAGGGGAGACCACATTGCTGTCTACAGCTACCTGAAAGGACATTATGAAGAAGCTGGTGCTGGTCTCTTCTCACAGGTAATTAGTGATAGAACAAGAGGGAATGGCCTCAAGCTGCCACTGGGTAGGTTTAGACTGGACATCAGGAAACATTTTTTGATGGGAAGAGTGGTCAGGGATTGGAATGTGCTGCCCAGGGAGGTGGTGGAGTCCCCAAGCCTGGATGTGTTTCAAGGTGGTTTAGATGTGGTGTTTGGGGCTCTGGTTTAGGGGTGACCCTTGTAGAGTAGGGTTCTGGGTTGGACTTGGTGATCCTGAGGGTGTCTTCTCATGTGAATGTTTCTGTCATTCTGTGTGATTCTGTGATCTTCTGCCAGGGCAGCCCTGCACCATGCTGCAAAGCAGAGTCAGCAATCAATGGAGCAGGAAGGAGTGAGAGCTTTGGTCTGGGTGATAACCCTGGTAAGCATTGCATTAAGCATTCACAGCCAAGGCCAGTGGTCAAGGCAGTCCTCACCTGAGCTAGCAGCCTTCTTGCAGTGATTGCCCCTTGTCACTTCCCACTGCATCAATGCCAGCATCTGCTACCACAGCCTGTCATGTCATGTCATATATTCCCTTCCCTGGACTCCATTTTGTAAGAAATAATTAATGTCTACTTCTCCTACTGGCAGGCTGCTCTGGAGCCTCACTGTGATGGTGAGAAAATTGTTTCTGGCTTCCAGTTTCAATTTATTCATGATCAATTTAAAAGCATTTCCTCCCAAGCCAATATTGTCCTTTAGCTTAACCAGCTCTTTCCCCTTCCTGGTGCTCATCCTCTTCACATATTTACACAGGACAGATGCATCCCCTGGTAGCCTTTGCTGAACAAGGCAAGCTCTGGCAGTTCCACTCAAGGGATTAACCAAATGGCTTCTCCTCCTGCCCAGTGCTCAGCTTTCTCAAAGCCCTCTCTGTGTGTCTGTTCTGTATTTGCTGTTTTCAGGCAGGTGGTGCCATCCTTGTCTTGGCAGAGTTACTGCAATCTGGATAGTAGATGACTCCCATGTGATTAGATCTTCTTCTAGTTCTCCCCAAAACACAGGTTTTCTGTGGTGGGAATAAATCAGTTTGGGATATCAGTGCATGTTGCAGACCCCTGGATCCCAGAAGCTCATGTCCCTACACAGCCATTATCCTCAGGAAAAGCAGAAACCCAGAGTTTTTGATTATTAATTTAGTTGCTTTGGAGCTCCCTTGTTCCTCCCAATTCTCTACAGCTTCAAGTGTAGCCTGTAGCATCTGAATCTCTCACCAGTGTGTCTGGTGGATGCAGGGTTTTTTGAGGACTGGAACAGGCTGCCCAGGGGGGGGTTGTGGAGTCTCCCTCTCTGGAGATATTCCAAACCCACCTGGCTGTGTTCCTGTGTGATCTGCTCTAGGTGCTCCTGCTCTGGCAGGGGGGTTGGACTGGATGAGCTTTGGAGGTCCCTTCCAGCCCCTGGCATTCTGTGATTCTGTGAAAAAGAATCAGCAAGAATGGATCTATGCATCCTGTGAGGAAATATGGTGAGGTTTTGTGTTTAATAACAGGCATCTTCACCCTTCTTCATGCATAAATTCCCTTTCCCTTCTACCTACACACAAATGATGCTTCAAGTTCAGCCTGTTGCTTTGAGACCTAACAAGACCTGTAAGTAATGAGAGTCTAGGTTCTGGCTGAAATGAGTCAGCAGAGTGCAACCAATAGAGAAATTTTCAGCTAAGTGCAAATCCATGTCATGCTACAGTTATAAACTGTTATCTTTGACCTTCTGATGCTCAATGCATCCATCAGAAAGTCCTGAGCTGCTGGACTGACACACGACTCAGGGATTTAGCAACCACACACCTGGCACCTGGCACATTCACCAAGCTGGTTAGTGTTTCCACAAGTGGCTTAGAGGATCCTTTCCACTTGCAGTTCCCTCTTGACAGCAGGCACATGTGGGCACCCAAAGGGACACTGTGACTCTGCCTATCCCACTCCCAGTCCCTGTGACATATCAGGGTTTAGGAGACCTTATTGCAGCCTTTCAGTACTTACAGGAGGCCTACAAAGAAAGATGGAGATGATGGTTTTAGCAAGGCCTGTTTACAGGGTCACAGGGTCACAGGCTCACAGGACGTTAGGAGTTGGAAGGGACCTTCAAACATCATTGAGTCCAACCCCCCTGCCAGAGCAGGACCATAGAATCCAGCACAGGTCACACAGGAATGCATCTATGACGGGGCTTGAAAATCTCTGGAGAAGAAGACTCCACAACCTCTCTGGGCAGCCTGTTCCAGTGCTCTGTGACCCTCCCAGTCAAGAAGTTCCTCCTCATGTTGAGGTGGAACCTCCTGTGCTGGAGTTTATATCCATTGCTCCTTGTCCTATCCCAGGGTGCAAGTGAGCAGAGCCTGTCCCCTCCCTCTTGACCCCCAGCCCTCAGATATTTAGAAACATTGATTAAATCCCCTCTCAGTCTTCTCTTCTCCAGACTACAGAGCCCCAGGGCTCTCAGCCTCTCCTCATAAAGCAGTGCTCCAGTCCCTTCAGCACCCTGGCAGCTCTCTGTTGGACTCTCTCCAGCAGATCCCTGTCCCTCTTGAACTGGGAAGTCCAGAACTGGATGCAATATTCCAGATGTGGCCTCACTAGGGCAGAGTAGAGGGGGAGGAGAACCTCCCTGGATCTGCTGGGCACACTTTTCTTGCTGCACCCCTGTTGCTACAGGACTACTACTCTCTTTTAAACAAAAAGAAAATAATCTTAAGGGAAATGTAAAGAAGACATTTTTTACAATGAGGGAGGTGAAACACTGGAGCAGGTTGCCCAGAGAAGTGGTAGATGCCCCATCCCTGGAAGCATTCAGGGTCTGGTTGTACAAGGCTCTGAGTAACCCAATGGAACTGAAGAGGTCCCTGCACACTGCAGACAGCTTGAACTAGATGACCTCTAAAGGTCCCTTCTAACCCAAACCATTCTATGATTCTGTGATTTCAGCACCAATCGTGCTTATTCTGGATGGTTTTGGAAAATTAATTCAAACTAGAAGATTTTAGCTCAACAGGAGGAGAAACTTCTTTCCAGTGATGGTGACAGAGCACTGGAGCAGGCTGCCCAGGGGGGTTGTGAAGTCTCCTTCTCCTGAGACTTTCCAACCCCACCTGGATGCATTCCTGTGCAGACTACCCTAAGTGATGCTGCTTTGGCAGGGGGGTTGGACCTGATGATCTCTGGAGGTCCCTTCCAACCTCTGATATACTGTGAGACTGTAATCATGACAATGAGAAGCTGCTGGTTTCCAGGAGGCTCTTGGGAGAGACCTCTCCTGCTCTTGGTTTCTAGACTTCTTCTCACATTTCCCTTGGATAGGGCTGGCTGGCAGTCAGGGAAGAAGCTGAGCAGGAGGTTAGAGCTTTGCCTGAATTGTTTGGCATTCAGATTCTTTGCCACAGCTGTCTAAAAGGAAAGGTGAAGCAATGTTAACATCCTGTTTGGAAGAACAGAAATAGGGAACAAAATGCCTGATTTGTTTGGGAGACTGGACGTGAGGAAGAAGTTCTTCCCCATGAGAGTGGTGAGAGCCTGGAATGGGTTGTCCAGGGAGGTGTTTGAGGTCCCATCCCTGGAGGTGTTTGAGGTCCCATCCCTGGAGGTGTTCAAGGCCAGGCTGGATGAGGCTCTGGCCATCCTGATCTAGTGTGAGGTGTCCCTGGCCATGGCAGGGGGGTTAGAACTGGATGATCCTTGTGGTCCCTTCCAACCCTGACTGATTCTATGATTCTATGATTCTATGCTTCAGGAAGCATTTGCCTGCAACTCCTGATGCTTTGCCATCATTACCTTTATGATCTCCACAGCCAAAGGATGCTGGTATCAGAATTAGGACCCAGAGGAATGCCAAACTGAGACATGTCATTCTTTTTTTTCCTGGTCACTGTGGTTTCAAGAACTCAAATCCTTTCATTAGCTGTTTAATTGTCCTGCAAAGGTCTGGAGTCAATATTTTTATTTCCTGATTTTTTTTTTTTTTTACTTGCCAGTGGTGAACAATCTGCTTCCCTTTTCAGGGCATCTAACTAAATTTAGCAGGCAGGACAAGGAGGGACACTCCCATGCCTGATGGACTGGAAAACTGTAAGTATATTTAACAATTTGAAGTATGCATGCAGACCTTGAAAACAACCACTTTGTCCTGAATAGGATTATTATTCTGCAGGGTTTTTTAAATTTATGTTGTAGAAGTAAAAGGGTTTGGATGAGGCTCTGGCCAGCCTGATCTAGGTGTCCCTGCCCATGTCAAGGAGGCTGGAACTAGATGATCCTTGTGGTCTCTTCCAACCCTGACTGATTCTAGGATTCTATTCTCTGATTCTGTATCGAAAATATGCCAAGACAAGAATGACAAAGCTCCATGGATAGACTCAAAATCTGAACCTAGAGTGTTGAAATTAATATTTGGAGGCTATCTTGTATTTTATAGTTTCTGAAGTGTGCAATCAAATTGGTTAGAATCACAGAATGGTCTGGGTTGGAAGGGACCTCCAAACGTCATGAGTCCAACCTGCTCTGCAGTCAGCAGGGACATCCCCAACTAGATCAGGTTGCCCAGAGCCCTGTTGAGCTTCACTTTGCATATCTCCAGGAATTAGGGCCCCAACCACCTCCCTGGGCAACCTGTTCCAGTGTTCCACGACCCTCATGGTAAAGAACCTGTTCCTGACATCCTAACATGTTCTTAGGTGCTGACCAATTAAAGCTGGAGATGTGCAATTATTTTTAACTCTATCTTTCCTTCTCTTTCTTATAACCTAACAAAATTTTATCTGAATTAGTAACTCATCTGAAAATCCCTTAGTCATAGAATCATAGAATGGTCCAGGCTGGAAAGGACATCCAAAGCTCATCCAGTCTGACCTCCCTGCAGTCAGCAGGGACATCCCCAACTAGATCAGGTTGCCCACAGCCCTGTCCAGCCTCACCTTGAATATCTCCAGGGAAGGAGCCTCAACCACCTCTCTGGGCAACCTGTTTCAGTGTTCCACCACCCTCATAATAAAGGCTGATTAGGCACTGGGATGGACTGCCCAGGGAGGTGGTGGAGTCTCCATCACTGGAGGTCTTGAAGAAAAGCTTGGATGTGGCACTTGGTAGCATGGTTTAGCTGATGTGGTGGTGTTAGGTCATAGGCTGGACTTTATGATCTCAGAGGTCTTTTCCAGCCTCAACAATTCTGTGATTCTACAAACTTGAATAATTTTGCTGGAGGCATGTTGGTATTGTTATGAGTGAAGAATGAGAAAGAAAAGGGCTCTTAACATGCTGCAATGCCATAACTCAGCCTTTCTATCAATAAAACCAGTCTGGATTTCTTTCTTTTAGTGTAAACTGAGCCTGTTAGAAAATTGTGCTGCAGAAAACTGTTGGCTATGTACTCAAAGATAAAAGAAAAGTGATTTACTGTCTCTTTGTTTTGGAGAGTGTAGAGGAATTCAACAGGCAGACTCTGTAGTTTCATAAGGAGAAGCCAGCCCAGTCAATTCTGACTTAAACCCAACAAAAATGGGGGCTCTACATCTCAGTAAGGCAGCCATCATATAAAAATGCCTGTCAGAGGGGTTTCCCTTGATGTAGATCCAATTTTAACAATCCCAACTTTTTATTATTGTTATTTTTAAAATCCCAGCTGCACAGTGTTTTCCTGAAAAGGGGAACAGAGTCAGCAGAAATAGCATGGCTGAGTCCTCTCCCCTTTTAAATCTTGCCTGTGGTATGTTGGCACCTCCTTGCTACCCAGATTAGTATTTTCCAGAGCACCTGGAAGCTCCCTTGCAAAACCCAGGCAAGCCAGAAAAGATGCTGTTGACCTTCAGATATGTTGGCAGTGGACAAAGTCTGGAGCTGGAGTGTTCACATATGCAGTCAGGCTCTAAGGAACCAAGCCTTGCCCTGGACTGGTGGTACAGAGTGAAAATACAGAATCACAGAATCACAGAAACATTCAGGTTGGGAAAGACCCTCAGGATCACCAAGTCCAACTCAGAACCCTACTCTACAAGGGTCACCCCTAAACCAGAGCCCCAAGCACCACAGTCAAACCACCTGGAAACAAATCCAGGCTTGGGGATTCAACCACCTCCCTGGGCAGCACATTCCAATCCCTGATCACTCTTCCCATCAAAAAAAGTTTGACAATGTCCAGTCTAAACCTACCCAGTCACAGCTTGAGGCCATTCCCTCTTGTTCTATCACTAATTCCCTGTGAGAAGAGACCAGCACCAACCTCTCCACAATGTCCTTTCAGGTAGTTATAGACAGCAATGAGGTCCACCCTCAGCCTCCTCTTTTCCAAACTAACCATCCCCAGCTCCTTCAGTTGCTCTTCATCAGATTTATTCTCCAGGCCCTTCCCAGCTTCCTTGCCCTCCTCTGCACTGGCTCCAGCACCTCCACATCTCTCTTGGATTGAGGTGCTGGAGGCCTGTGTCAGTGGAGTCCCTCAGGGGTCAGTACTGGGACCCGAGCTGTTCAATACATTCACCAACTACCTGGATGAGGGCACAGAGAGCACTGTCAGCAAGTTTGCTGATGACACCAAACTGGGAGGAGTGGCTGACCCAGCAGGGTTGTGCTACCATTCAGTGAGACTTGGACAGGCTGAGAGCTGGGCAGGGAGAAATGGAATGAAGTTCAACAAGGGCAAGTGTAGAGTCCTGCACCTGGGAAAGAACAACCCCATGGAGCAGTATTGACTGGGGACTGACCTGCTGGAGAACAGTGAAGGGGAAAGGACCTGGGGGTCCTTGTGGATGGGAGGCTGATCATGAGCCAGCAATGTGCTCTTGTGGCCAAGAAGGCAAATGGTGTCCTGGGGTGGATTAGAAGGGCTGTGGTCAGTAGGTCAAGAGAGGTTCTCCTCCCCCTCTGCTCTTCCTGGTGAGGCCACATCTGGAATATTGTGTCCAGTTCTGAGCCCCTCAGATCAAGAAGGACCTCAGGGAACTGTTTGAAAGAGTCCAGCACAGAGCCACAAAAATGATGAAGGGAGTGGAACATCTTCCTTCTGAGGAGAGCCTGAGGGAGCTGAGGGCTCTGTAGCTTGGAGGAGACTGAGAGGTGACCTCATTCATGTTGATAAAGATGTGCAGGGTGAGTGCCAAGAGGATGGAGCCAGGCTCTGCTGGGTGGTTCCCAGTGACAGCACAAGGGGCAGTGGGTGGAAGTTGAGGCATAGGAAGTTCCATGGAAACTGGAGGGTTACAGAACCCTGGACCAGGCTGCCCAGGGGGGTTGTGGAGTCTCCCTCTCTGAAGATATTCAAAACCCACCTGGATGTGTTCCTGTGTGATCTGCTCTATGTGATCCTGCTCTGGCAGGGGGGTTGGACTGGATGATTTTTGGAGGTCCTTTCCAGCCCCTAACAGTCTGTGATTCTGTGTGACTCTGTGTAAAGATATGAGCGTTGCTCACAACATTTTGATGCTAAATGAACCCTCACCACCTAATGTGTAAATTGTTGGGTGCCTCTGGAATTGTAACAACAGGCACTTTGTGTCACTATGGGTACCCAGGCTTCCTTTTCAAGAACATGCTTGCAGCACAAAACACAGGGTTGGGGAGGATTTTTTTTCCCCATGATTAGAAAGAAGTGACCATAATCACACTGTCAGCAAATATTCAGCCCAACTCTCTCCTCTTGAGCCAGCAGCCAGGCCCCACTGCATTGCTGTCATCTACCAGAACTGCACTGAACTGTGAGAAAAGAAAGCATGCCAAGAAAGGGCTCTGGAACAGGCTGCCCAGGGGGGTTGTGGAGTCTCCTTCTCTGGAGACTTTCCAAACCCACCTGAATACGTCACTGTGCAGAGTACCCTAAGTGATGCTGCTCTGGCAGGGGGGTTGGACCTGATGATCTCTGGAGGTCCCTTCCAACCTCTGATATACTGTGAGACTGTGATAATTATCATACATTCACACTGAGAGAGGTTAACAAGAGTGCTGCCTTGTTTGTGCATGGCTGGGGAAGGCAGTGGGGAACACAGCTTGGATGCAGAGAATCCCACAACCGTGTCTATAAATATGAAGTGGGTCAGGGAAGTCATTTGAACATACTTTATGGCCTGGAAAGTCATACCCAGTCAGAAAGCACAAACAGACAGCAAAGAGCAGGCTCCTGAGCTGGAGGCATTTGATACTTGTGAATTAGTGAAGTCTTCAGAATGGTATTGAAGCAAAATTTCAGTGGCACACAGGCCTTGAGCAGGAGTCCTGCATTAAGGCTATGCTTTGTATTTCCCTCAAAAGCTAGCAGCAACACTTCAGGAGCAGTCTGGCACAGATGCAAACTCTGAAAAGCAGGCAGGGAGGGAGGGAGAGAGGTAAGTAAGTAGGTAGGTAGGTAGGTAGATAGATAGATAGATAGATAGACATATGGATAGATAGATAGATAGATAGATAGATAGATAGATAGATAGATAGATAGATAGATAGATAGATAGAGAGATAGATAGATAGATAGATAGATAGATAGATAGATAGATAGATAGATAGATAGATAGACAGACATATGGATAGATAGATAGATAGATAGATAGATAGATAGATAGATAGATAGATAGACAGACATATGGATAGATAGATAGATAGATAGATAGATAGATAGACATATGGATAGATAGATAGATAGATAGATAGATAGATAGATAGATAGATAGATAGATAGATAGATAGACAGACATATGGATAGATAGATAGATAGATAGATAGATAGATAGATAGATAGATAGATAGATAGATAGACAGACATATGGATAGATAGATAGATAGATAGATAGATAGATAGATAGATAGATAGACAGACATATGGATAGATAGATAGATGATAGATAGATAGATAGATAGACAGACATATGGATAGATAGATAGATAGATAGATAGATACACAGATGGGTAGATAGATAGAAAAATAGATAGATAAATAGATAAATAGACAGAGAGATAGATGATAGACAGACAGACAGGTAGATGATATATACATAGACAGAAAAATAATAGATAAATAGATATATGATAGATAAATAGATAGATGATAGATAGATAGATGATAGATACACAGATAAATAGACAGATAAATGGATAGATGATAGATGATAGATAGATACACAGATAGATAGAAAATAGATAAATAGACAGATGATAGACAGACAGATAGGTAGATGATAGATACATAGATAAACAATAGATAGATAGACAGATAGATGATAGATACACAGATAAATAGATAGATGATAGAGAGATACAGAGATAGATAAATAGATGATAGAGAGATACACAGATAAATAGACAGACAGATAGGTAGATACACAGACAGATAGATAAATAGACAGATAGATGATAGATACACAGACAGATAGATAAATAGACAGATAGATGATAGATAGATACACAGATAGATAAATAGATAAATAGATAGATGATAGACAGATAGACAGACAGATAGATGATAGACAGATAGATAAGTAGATAGATGATAGATAGATAAATAGATGATAGATAAATAGATAAATAGACAGATAGATAGGTAGACAGATAGCAGCAGCTAAGGAGTAAACACTTGAGCTGACAATAACCTCAAGATAATCTTGAAACATCCCTTCCTTGGATTCATAGAATCACAGAATCAAAGAAAGGCTTGAATTGGAAGGGACCTTAAAGATCACCCTGTTCCAACACCTCCCACTACACCAGGTTGCTCAAAGCCTCACCCAGCCTGCTCTTAAACACTTCCAGGAATGAGGCTTCCATGGCTTCTCTGGGCAGCATGTTCTGGTCTGTCACAACTCTCATAGTGAAGAGCTTCTTCCTAATGTTTAATCTAAATCTGCCCTTTTCTAGTTTAAAACCATTGCCCCCTGTCAAGACAAGCCCTTATAAAAAAGGCATATTGTTGTTCCATGGAGAGCTTGCTGCCTACCAGCACTCCAAGGTCTTTCACATTTCATATTTCCAGCTTTTTTAGTTTGCTTGCCAATGTAGCTTCATTTGCTTCCCACTGCACTGGTCTGGCAATTTTATTTTGGGGGTAATTTCACCCCACCACAATGACTAAATATTGAAAGCCAGACACTGAACCTCTACAGCTGTCAAGGACTTTGGAAAGGTGTTTGGTGAGGATGTGATGAAAATTTTGTTTTCATCAATGAATGGATGCTATCACAGTCTCACAGTATGTCACAAGTTGAAAGGGACCTCCAGAGATCATCAGGTCCAACCCCCCTGCCAGAGCAGCATCACCCAGGGGAGTCTGCACAGGAATGCATCCAGGTGGGGTTGGAAAAGCTCCAGAGAAGGAGACTCCACAACCCCCCTGGGCAGCCTGTTCCAGGGCTCTGTCACCCTCACTCCAAAGAAGTTTCTCCTCATGTTGAGCTGAAATCTTCTATGCTCTAGTTTGAACCCATTGTTCCTTGTCTTATCACTGTGCACCACCCAAAAGAGCCTGGCCCCCTCCACTTGACCCCCACCCCTCAGCTATTGAGAGACATTGATCAGATCGCCTCTCAGCTTTCTCTTCTCCACACTAAACAGCCCCAGGGCTCTCAGTCTCTCTTCACAGGGGAGATGCTCAAGTCCCCTAAGCATCCTTGTGGCTCTCTGTTGGATTCTCTCCATCAGGTCTCTGTCTCTCTTGAACTGGGGAGCCCAAACATGGATGCAGTATTCCGGGTGTGGTCTCAGCAGGGCAGAGTAGAGAGGTAGAAGAACCTCCCCAGCCCTGCTGGCCACACTTTTCTTGATGCACCCCAGGATCCCATTGGCTCTCTTGGCCACAAGGGCACATTGCTGTCCCATGCAGAACTTGCTGTCCACCAGCACTCCAAGCTCTTTCTCTGTGGAGCTGCTTTGCAGCAGGGCAATCCCTAACCTCTCCTGGTGTCTGTTGTTATTTCTCCCCAGCTGTGGGACCTTGTACTTGTCCTTATTGAACTCTCAGCTTCTTCTAGGGTGCTGTATGTTGAAAGAATTTCTAGTTTCCCTTAACACAGCAGGAAACAAAGAGGAGGAAGCAAGCTCTATTTACAGTCACTAATCTCTGTCTGACTTGGATGTTGCTCTGATTGTTCCCTTTCTTTCTCACAGAGATACCTCATTTTCTGGTTGCTTCCAATTTCTGCCTGTTTCTGTTGTTAAGACTTGTGCACACACTTTTAAATTTCCCCCAGACAGCAAAAGCTCAAAGTATCTTTGTAGTACATTCCCTGCAAATTCTCTCTGACCTGATCTCTGGCCCTTGCCTTTCTGAAAGTCTTTCCTCTTTCTTCAGCTACCTGAAGATTTGGTTTTTTGTTTGGTTGTATTTTCCCCCCTACATTTATCCAGGGCAGGCTGCAAATATGCTTTCCTATTTATACACTCCAGTATTTAAAGTAAGCATTTTTCACCATCTATATTTTTTCCCCATTTCACTCCCCATTTCCACTCAAGTCAATCTTACATTTTGTTTTGTTTGTTGGTTGGTTTGATTGTTTTAAATTTAGCTTATTTCTTAGTTCGGTTTGTATATGGCAAGGTGTTGTTCTGCAGTTCCCTCAAAAATAGGGACTGGGAGGGGAAGATGTACAAATGATGCCAGTTTCTGGTTTGGAGTTAACTTCCAGATAGATGAACTATTGGTCTGATTCAAAGATTCAACCTGAGGGGTAGTTTTAGTGATGTGCTTTCAAGGCAAAGACTTATGCCAGTGGTAAAATCATTGATTAAATTCTAATTGCTAGGAGTATAGTGCTCTTGTGGGCAAGAGAGCCAATGGGATCCTGGGTGAAGCAAGAAAGGTATGTCCAGAAGGTCAGGGAAGTTCTTCTACCTCTCTACTCTGTCCTGCTAAGACCACAGCTGCATTCCTGTGTCCAGTTTTGGGCTCCCCACTTCAAGAGAGACAGAGACCTGCTGGAGAGAATCCAACAGAGAGCCAGGAGGATGCTTAGGGGACTTGAGCATCTCCCCTGTGAAGAGAGACTGAGAGCCCTGGGGCTGTTTAGTGTGGAGAAGAGAAGACTGAGAGGGGATCTGATCAATGTCACCCCCTCAAAAGAGAGGTGGGTGTCAAGTGGAGGGGGCCAGGCTCTGCTGGGTGGTGCACGGTGATAAGAGAAGGAATAACAGGTTCAAGTTTGAACATAGAAGATTTCAGCTCAACATGAGGAGAAACTTCTTTGGAGTGAGGCTGACAGAGCCCTGGAACAGGCTGCCCAGGGGGGTTGTGGAGCCTCCTTCTCTGAAAACTTTCCAAACTCACCTGAATGCATTCCTGTGTGGACTACCCTAAGTGATGCTACTTTGGCAGGGACCTGATGATCTCTTGAGGTCCCTTCCAACCTCTGATAAACTGTGAGACTGTGAGACTGTGACAGTAGTTTGAGTCTGGGTGCTTGTAAGAAACCACAAAGTTACAGACCTCCAGAAGGTCCAGAGTGTCCAGGAAGGTGTATTTCATTCCCAGAAGTCCTGCATCCCTACAAAACTGGCTGCAGAGTCAGTTTTCTTCCTCTTCCCCTCCCTCTCTCCTCCCAGGAGGACACACAGGCTGTTACCCCTTGCAGGGTAAGCCTGATGTCAGCCTTGGCAATGTTGCCAATTAGGCTTGGAGCTGCCTAATTGGGGCCTGGAGCTTCCAAGCCAAATTTTATCTGCATCACAATGGTGTAGTATGGACGGTAGAGAGGCATGGTAGGGAGTGGGGCATGAAGGCTTGAGTTTGTTGGCCTAGTTTGAAGAGAGGTTGTGTGTGAAGCTTTGGCTTAATGAGCTGTGTTAAGCCCAGACTATGGATTCTGTGTATTTTATATGCTTTGTATTGCTTCATGCAGCTGTGAAGATCATTTCCATTTAAACCTTCCAACCTTCTCCAAGACTTTGTATGGACATTTTTCTTCTGCCCCTTTTGGAAGGGGTAAAAGAGCATCTGTCTGACTTTAAACTAAGACATTGGAGTGATATTTTGATGAGTTAAAAATATCACAAACATCAAAAAGTTAACCTCAGAAGAGAAGAAATTAAATTTGATTGGACTCTTGGCTTGCAGAAATGGATAACTGAAGTACAAGGGGGCAGATGTCTGAAACATGGCAGGAAATCTGCAGGTCTAGGAGCTGGATCTAGACCTTAGAGTCCTTTTCCAGTTCCTTGAAAACAAACTTCCATGATTCATGTGCAGAAAAATGTTCAGTTGAATTCTAACTAACACAACTAAAATAGTAATAATGACCTCATTTAATTTTGCCATCGCCAGGGCTTTAAGTTTTAAAGAATGTTTTTTATTGCAGAGAAATTCCAGCTAAGCTTTCTTAGTGCTTTCTAGGAAAAAGCTTGCTTTGTAGTTTCTTCCAGTATAAAACATTTCTCTGTCCTTGTCCCTCAGGTCAGAACTCCCAGGAGAAACACCAGTCCATAGTTCCATAGAACTGTTGAGGCTGAAAGAGACCCTTGAGATCCTCAGCTCCAACTGCTCCACCTGGAGCTCACAATCCCACAGCTACTGCCGAAACAGTACCACTAAACCATGTTCCCTCAGCACCACATCCATGCATCTTTGAAATATCTCCAGGGATGCTGGCTCCACCAACTCCTTGGGCACCTTTTCTGTGAAGAAATTTTTCATAATACTCAACCTGAGCATCCCTTGACACAACCTGAGGCTGTTTCCTCTTGCCCTGTCACTTGTCACATGTGAGAAGAGACCAACCCCCACCAAGCTCCAACCTCATTGCAGGGAGTTGTAGAGGGGAATGATATCTCCTCTCAGCCTCTTTTTCCAAAGACTAAATAACCCCTGTTCCCTAAGCTGTGTCTCCTAAGATCTGTGTTCAAGGCCCTTCACCAGCTTGGTGATCTTATTGTGGGCTTCCAGCATCTGAAGGGGGCTGTGAGAAAGCTGGGGAGAGACTTTTTAGGATGTCAGGGAGTGACAGGACTGGGGGGAACAGAGCAAAACTGGAAGTGGGGAGATTCAGATTGGATGTTAGGAAAAAAATTCTTCCCCATGAGGGTGGTGAGACACTGGAAGAGGTTGCCCAGGGAGGTGGTGGAAGCCTCATCCCTGGAGGTTTTTGCAGCCAGGCTGGATGTGGCTGTGAGCAACCTGCTGTAGTGTGAGGTGTCCCTGCCCGTGGCAGGGGGGTTGGAACTGGATGATCCTTGAGGTCCCTTCCAACCCTGACAATTTTTTGATTCAGTGATAAACAGAACTGGGCCCAGTACTAAGCCCCATGGTAGAGGAGCTCCTTCATGCCTCTTCAGCTGTTCTACTTACTGACCAATACCTTTTTTTTACCTTTTCCCAGGAACATTGCTGGTGCTCAGGTGAGAGGAGTGGCTCACCAGGCAGCAATGGCTTTGTTTTTCCAGAGCTGGCATTGAGTCATACCTGAAGCTGGCTGATAAGCCATGCTGTCTGCAGGTATGCAACCACACAGCAATATACTACAATATACTACAACATCTCCTTCAAAAGCTGTCTTATTTCATTTGGATTCTCAGTGGCTTTGCTGGCATTGAGCCATGGCTGGTGTTCACTGACCCTTCAGAGCAGCACTCTTAGTTGTAGAAATAAAAAAAGCTTCTTTTCAAGGCTGTGCACAGACACTGAGGCTGTAGAGTGCATGACTGGGTGCATGCACAGCATCTTCCTGTAGGGATGGATCAGGATGGTGAGCCAGCACCACTCCTGCTAGAGTGGTAGCTCTGGATTGAGCAGCCAGCCCACCCTGAACATCTGCACATTGATGTGGTGGGTTGAAAATGCCTCAACCCCCCAACATTAAATTGCCAGACCAGCTCAGCTGGAAACAAATTAAGCTGCATTTACAAGCAAAACTACAATGAACAATGGAATGCAATGAACACGTACAAAATATACCATAATTACAGGTATTTACAATGGATACATAGCACAAGAGCCCCCCTGGACAAAACCAGGGGGTTAGTAATAGCTTTCCCTTCCCTGCTCCCTTTCCCCTAGGACACAGGACAAGAGAAAGAGCAGAGAGTTGTTTGTTAAGACACTCAGCCACAATAAAGAACACAGCCAAGGTCAGCAAAGCCAAGCAGCAAGCCAGAGCTAGTATCTGCCAGAGCAAGGATGCCAAAAAAAGAGAAAGTGAGTTTGCCATACTAGCCTAATATTTATTAGCTACCCAATGGGAATATTTAGAGCTCATCATTATTTTCCTGTTTACACCCAGTGGTGATTTATTTACATTCTGCTACTTTCTGTTCAAGATCTGAAACCACCACAGTTGATAACACTCCTCCTGGTCCTGGTGCATGGCAATGTGTAACATCTGCTCAGCTTTCAAGGAACAACACTTCCAGGCTGTGCCTGTGCCACGAGGCAGAGGAGAACCTGCAATGCTTCACAGAATCACAGGATGTTAGGGGTTGGAAAAGACCTCCAGAGGTCATCGAGTCCAACCCCCCTGCCAAAGCAGGCTGCACTAGAATGCATCTAGGGGGTTTTGAAAGTCTTCAGAGAAGGAGACTCCATAACCTCTCTGGGCAGCCTGTTCCTTTCAGTCTTAGCCCAAAAACACCTACTGGAGCTATTAATAATCCTGCATTGCACTGTCATCCTACATATGCAGCAGGGCACACTGAAGGAAGGTGCTCACTGCTCTGACAGTGCCAGCCCATGCCCAGGGTGCATGAGTGGATGTAGCAAATGTCTTTATGCACAACACAACCTCCTAGTATCTTCCCCAGGTGCCTTTAAAGACCCATTTGTTGCTGCAACAAAGACGAGGTCAAACACATTTGCTGAGCCACTGGGCTTTTACAGTGTCTGATGGGCAGAAAAATGTAGAAGCCAGGTAGCCAAAGTCCCCTGGCAAGAGGTAATATGATCCTCCTAATGAGAAGCCCTGAAGTTTGAGGTGTTTTTGTAGCCCTGAGGTTAGGAAGGTTTTATTGCATTTGCAAAGAGGAGAGGGCTCTGGCTGCATCAAGGGGTCTTGCTCAAGCTGGCTTGGATGTGACATGAAGAAAGTGAGGCACCCTGACTCAGCCAGGTGTACTGAAGACCACTGTTAATTTTCTTTGAAGGAGTGTGTGGTGTGCTGTTTATATACTCCAGTTTTCAAAGAAAGCATTTGAGTACCAGTGAACTTTCTACCTGGATATGCTGTGCCTGCTGGGGTCAGAGAGGCTGGAGAGCAGCCAGGCAGAGAGGGACCTGGGGGTACTGGTTGACAGCAGCTGAACAGGAGCCAGCAGTGTGCCCAAGAAGGCCAATGGCATCCTGGCCTGCATCAGGAAGAGTGTGGCCAACAGGAGCAGGGAAGTCATTCTGCCCTGTGCTCAGCACTGCTTAGACCACACCTTGAGTCCTGTGTCCAGTTCTGGGCTCCTCAGTTTAAGAAGGACATTGAGATACTTGAATGTGTCCAGAGAAGGCCAACCAGGCTGGGGAGGGGTCTGGAGCACAGCCCTGTGAGGAGAGGCTGAGGGAGCTGGGGGTGTTTAGCCTGGAGAAGAGGAGGCTCAGGGGAGACCTCATTGCTGTCTACAACTCCCTGAAGGGAGGTTGTAGCCAGGTGGGGGTTGGTCTCTTCTCCCAGGCAAGCAGGGACAGAACAAGAGGACACAGTCTCAAGCTGTGCAGGGGGAGGTTTAGGGTCAAGGTGAGGGGAAAGTTCTTCCCAGAAAGAGAGATTGGCCATTGGGATGTGCTGCCCAGGGAGGTGTTGGAGTCACCATCCCTGGAGGTGTTCAAAAAAGGCTTGGATGTGGCACATGGAGCCATGCTTTATTTGGCAGGAGGTATTGGGTACTAGGTTGGACTTGATGATTTCTGAGGTCTTAGACAAACCTGGGTAATTCTGTGATTCTGTGATTCTGTGCATGCCACAGGGGCTTGCCAATAGTCTCTCCAGAGACACACAGACACCACTCAACCCCTGGCCAGCACTCACACAGAGCTAGGTTTAGCTAAGCCAAAACAAAGCAAGGCCTGTGCTTTCATGTAAGAACAAAGCTCCTAGCTGGGAAGTTTATGATGGTCACTCTGTCTCAGAGCAGGAGTTGCAGTATCTAGGGCACATTTGCTGGTTTGTGCTGGAGGGCCAAGCTAACAGGGATTAGCAGGAAAATGGTTCCAGGGTGGATTATCCCTGTGCACAATGGTAAAGAGATTTCACTTACAGCAACACATACTGACACCACATTTGGAAGGCTGCCTCTGGCAGTGTACTCCCAGGATTAGCACCGTGGTGTCTTTCCAGGTCTGACAAAACTTGCATGGGATTTTGTCCCAGCCATCCAATGCCTTCTCTGAGCTGCTTATGTCCTTGCAATCTAAGCAAAACCTCCAAAACTGTCATTGTTTCAGAAGCTACTTTTTCCCCCTTGAAAGCCCACAAAACCTGGAACAGGCTGCCCAGAGGGATTGTGGAGCCTCCCTCTCTGGAGTTATTCAAAACCCACCTAGAATGTGTTTCTGGGTGATCTGCCCTAGGTGACCCTGCCTTGGCAGGAGGCTTGGACTGGATGAACTTTTGAGGACCCTTCCAGCCCCTCACATTCTGTGATTCTGTGATTCAAGGGACACTTCAACTAGCTCCTGGTGTCCACACTCCATGCCACTCCTCACGGGCATCAACCTGATACCTCCAGACAGATTAACACACAGATAAAAGAATAACCAAGACAAATCTAATTGGCTGAGATATTTGAGACCTGTGGTATTCCATTTGTTCATACCATGGAACATGACAAAATAAATTAGGAGCAGAGGGAAACACTCCACAGTGCTGCTGCAGGGTGAAGATTATTGTGTGCTTAGCCAAAGCACTGCCTAGGAAGATCTATGAGTGCCAGGGAATAAGCATTTTAGCCATGCACATCATTCTCCATATTCAGCTTGCCACTAATTTAGATGCTTCCATTTACATTCTTCTAACACCTTCACAGCAACATTTTCTGTTCATTCTTCTCTTTTCCAGAGTGCTTTTGGCACATTGCTGAGGTTTATTTTGGTTTTGGTTTGCTTCTTTTTTTCTCTTTGGGGTTAGAAAATCTGTTCATGTTTCTGTAAGAACCAGAATGAAGTCAAGAGACAAGGAGCCACTCTCTGTATTCCTTCGTCAGTTTGTCCTGAAGGGTCAGAGCCTCTCAGCCTCTCCTCATAGGGGAGTGCTCCTGTCCCTTCATCAACCTCATAGCCCTCTGTTAGACTCTCCAAACCATCCCTGCCCCTGATGTTGTAAGTCCATATTACAGAGGCAGTGTAGCTTGCCTCTTTATCAGGGTTACTGGCATGGTTTCACTACAGTGTTAACAGCAGCCAAGTGTTTGCAACCTAAGTTACAACCAGCTTGCACCTCCTCACAATTTGCCATATGGTGGTAAACAGCAACAGGTCTGAGAAAGGCATTTCTAGGCAATAAGGTTTATGACTGTACCTTGCTTCTCAGCTGAGACCCTTTGTGAAGGCTTTAGGTTCATGGTGGTGGTTTCTGTCCTCTCACTTCTAACTCGTTTGGAATTAGACTGAAACTAAAATGCATCTTCAATCCTAGGAACAGACCTGAAGCTGTCATTGGCTCTCTCTGTCTTTACTCAACAAAGCAACCCACTCAATCAGGCCTGTTTCAAGCATCCTAGGGCCAGAAACAAAATATTAGGGTAACTCTAAAACCAGACCCACAAAGTTAGCACTATCTGGGTTATGTGCACAACTCCAGTGAACACACAACAGAGGTTTAAGAGGAAAGTAAGTGTCCTGAAGGGTCAAACCCCCAAACATGCCCTAGCCCAGACAATGGCTGAGCACCTGCAAATGTGCTAACCTGGACACGTCCTGGGGTCCAGGTGGCCCAAGGTAAATGTCTAGCAGGTGATTAACATTGCAAGCACCCCTGAATGTGCAAGCCTGGACACTTCCTGGGGTGCAGATAAACATGGACCACCTGTAATTAACTCTGTAACACAGCTGGGAACTGTGTGTGCCCCTGGCCATGTCTGGACATGCCCCATCCCATAGGTGCAGTGATCAGGGTTCTGTGTTACCAAAGGGCATTCCTTGCTTGGGACAGTATTTAAAGCAGCCAAGAAGTCAGGCAGCTTGCCTTGTGCTCACCCAGACAGCAACAAGAGCCAAATGCTGCCTGAGTAGCAGCTGAGGAACCTGCTCTAGCAGACCAACAACTTCACCCAGGCCTGGCACCTGGACCAAGGCAGAAAGGGGAAAAGCTCCAAAGGAATTGAATCCCAGAAGAGGCTGCAGCCCAGTGACAGAGCACCCAAGAGAGGTCCTTAGCCCTCTCTGAGCCAAGGGCAAGCTCCAGACTGTGAACTGGGCATGACAAGAGAAAGGTCCTTAGCCCTCTCTGAGCCAAGGGCAAGCTCCAGACTGTGAACTGGGCATGACAAGAGAGAGGTCCTTAGCCTCTCTGAACCAAGGGCAAGCTCCAGACTGTGAACTGGGCATGACAAGAGAGAGGTCCTTAGCCTCTCTGAGCCAAGGGCAAGCTCCAGACTGTGAACTGGGCATGACAAGAGAGAGGTCCTTAGCCCTCTCTGAGCCAAGGGCAAGCTCCAGACTGTGAACTGGGCATGACAAGAGAGAGGTCCTTAGCCCTCTCTGAGCCAAGGGCAAGCTCCAGACTGTGAACTGGGCATGACAAGAGAGAGGTCCTTAGCCCTCTCTGAGCCAAGGGCAAGCTCCAGACTGTGAACTGGGCATGACAAGAGAGAGGTCCTTAGCCCTCTCTGAGCCAAGGACTGCTCAAATCATAGCCACAGCCTCTGGGAAGACACCAGACAGAGGATCAGGTCATGAGTCCCAGGCCAATCTGCCATGGAATCCCATTGGTGGGAAACCCACAGATCACAGTCCCTGGATGTCCAATTTGAATTGCTGTATTGGAAAGGTTAGATCTGTGCTTAAATCATTTCACTGTCTTTAGATGTGCAGTGGAAAGCCCACAACTGAATAACTGAACCTGTGAACAGATTTCGTAAATAAGGTGTAGTGGTGTTTGAAGACACCACCACCAGGAAAAACTAGTTATAAGATATATAAAAAATACATTTTTATTACACAATTAAATACACAACTGCATAAAGGAGGCAGGAAACTGTAGAATGGCACTGACAGCATGACCACAGACTTCTGCTATTCATTCCTACATTAAGAGACTGGGACAGGCAGAGCACTGGAACAGGCTGCCCAAGGGGGTTGTGGAGTCTCCTTCTCTGGAGCCTTTCCAACCCCACCTGGATGCATTCCTGTGCAGACTCCCCTAAGTGATGCTGCTCTGGCAGGGGGGTTGGACCTGATGATCTCTTGAGGTCCCTTCCAACCTCTGATATACTGTGAGACTGAGAGACCTACACAGAGTGACTGCAATCCCTCTGTTTAGGTTCAAAAGGCAGTTTTGCATGTTTGGTGATCAAATATTGTGAAGGAAGTTGCTTGTTTTTCAGCTGGCCATAACCAAGCCACAGGATGAATGAGATGCAGTTAGGAGAGGAACTGACTGTTCCATAATCTGTTTTTCTATGTAATCATCACTGCTGTGTGGAGTGAATAAAGCAGTGTTCCTCCATCTCTCCCCCTGTGGAGGAAAGAAAAGGGTTTTTAATCTTTGTCCCAGAGGAGAAGCAGCCCACCCTTGGCTGCTACAGAGGCCTATAGATGGAGTGTGGCAATTTTAGGCTATGCCTAAGAACAAAATTTTCACAGGTCTTGAGTAGAAAAGTGGTAGAATGTAAATAAGTTACCATTGGATGCAAAAAGGAAAATAATGGTAAGATCTCAATAAAGTCATTGGTTTGATAATTAACATGGAGTTAGTTGTGTAAACTGACTCTTTCTCTTCTTCTTTGCTCTAGCAGATACTAGCTGGTTGCTTGCTGACCTTGGCTGCATTCTTTGTTGTGTTTGATCCTTCAGGTCACTTCCAACACTTACAATCCTATGATTCTATCACCGTCTTACAGTATAGCAGAGGTTGGAAGGGACCTCCAGACATCATCAGGTCCAACCCCCCTGCCAGAGCAGCATCACCCAGGGGAGTCTGCACAGGAATGCATCCAGGTGGGGTTGGAAAGTCTCCAGAGAAGGAGACTCCACAAACCCCCTGGGCAGCCTGTTCCAGTCCTCTGTCAGCCTCACTGCAAAGAAGTTTCTCCTCATGTTGAGCTGAAATCTTCTCTGTTCAAGTTTGTCTCCATTGTTCCTTGTCTTATTAGTGTCCACTACCAAAAAAAGCCTGGCCCCCTCCACTTGACCCCCACCCCTCAGCTATTGAGAGACATTGATCAGATCCCCTCTCAGCCTTCTCTTCTCCACACTAAACAGCCCCAGGGCTCTCAGTCTCTCCTCACAGGGGAGATGCCCAAGTCCCCAAATCCTCCTCCTGCCTCTCCCTTGGATTCTCTCCAGCAGGTCTCTGTCTCTCTTGAACTGGGGAGCCCCAAACTGGACACAGGATTGCAGGTGTGCAGGGCAGAGTAGCGAGGTATAATTTTGTGTGTTTTATATGCTTTGCACTGTAGCATGTAGTTTATGAATAGCACTTCATTTAAACTGCCCAGTTCTATCCAGTTCTTGTGTGGAGTGTTTTCTTTTGCTACTTTGAGCAGAGTTGGAGATCCTGTCTCACTCCTTCAACGGAGACACAGAGCAGTCAGAGGCAGCTGCCCTGTGCTCAGCTGCTGCTCCAGCTCCACCACACAAACCAGGGCCATCACTTCCTGGGTGTTCAGGGGAGCCAGACAAAACCAGGGCTGCTGGAGCTGTATTGTAGAGGAAACAAAAACCTCCAAAACAAGGAAATAATCTCAAAAGACTGAGACAAAAGATTTGCATTCATGCATGTGATCCCATTTCGGTTTGGTTTTGTTTCTCTGTCAGGAAGAGTGGATTATAAACACTGCACACACCAGGACCATCTCCAGTGAGAAGGAAATTTGCAAAATTAAGAGCAAAACAGGTGCAAAACAAGAAATTGATGACTTCAGCCCCTGACATTTTCCAGCGTCTTATGGATGTTACTGTTAGGGTCACATCAATATCTAAAACTAACATTTTTAAACCTTTTTTTTTTTTAATGCATTTTAAAACCTTTTTTAAGCCTAAAAGGATCCTTGAGGTCCCTTCCAACCCTTACAATCCTATGATTTTAAGCCTAAAAGGCTTAAAAAGATATTTCACCCCTTAAAATTAATTGTCAAGACAAGACCATCACTTTTTTACATTTTTGTGCTAATGTCATCAGCATTTTTAAAACATAGAACAGGGCATGTTTGTTTCACCTTTGCAGCATGCAGAGTTTTCTTATGCTGGTATGTAAGAACATAACCCAGAAGTGCTGATTTTGCAGCTTATTTTGGATGATTTCATCCTTCCAATTATTAAATACATGAGCTGTGAGGGCAACACTGCATGTATTTAAACCAGGAAAAAAATCAGAGGGCAAAGTGCTGAGAATAAAGCTTGTATGCATCCAAATCTCCCTACTCTTAGGGAAATAAAAAACACAGAATCACAGAATCATTGAGGCTGGAAAAGACCTCTGAAATCATCAAGTCCAGCACTACATGAAATCATCATGACCCAACACCACCACAACAGCTACACCATGCCACCAAGTGCCACAGCCAAGCTTTTCTTCAAGACCTCCAGGGATGGAGACTCCACCACCTCCCTGGGCAGTCCATCCCAGTGCCTAATCAGCCTTGCTGTCAGGAAGTGCTTCCTAATATCCAACCTAAACCTCCTCTGGAGTAGCTTCAGGCCATGCCATTAGCTTCCACTGCCAGCTTCTCATCCATCAAGCACCCCCAAGTCCTTTTCCTCAGGGCTGCTTTCTATTACCTCCTCCCCAGTCTGTATTGATAGTGAGGATTGTTCCAGCCCAGGTGCAGAACCCTGCACTTGCTCTTGTTGAACTTCATGAGGTTCACCTGGCCCCACCTCTCCAGCTTGTCCAGGTCCCTCTGGGTGCCATCCTGTCCCTCTGTGATATCAACAGCAACATACAGCTTGGTGTCATGTGTAAACTTGCTGATGGTGCTCTCAATGTCACTGTCCATGTCATTGACAAAAATATTAAACAGACCCCTGAGGGACACCACTTGTCACTGCTCTTCATCTGGACTTCAAGCCATTGAGAACCACCCTAATAGAATCATAGAATTTTCAGAGTTAGAAGGAACCTCAAGGATCATCCAGTTCCAACCCTTCTGCCATGGGCAGGGACACCTCACACTACAGCAGGTTGCTCACAGCCACATCCAGCCTGGCTGCAAAAACCTCCAGGGATGAGGCTTGCACCACCTCCCTGGGCAACCTGTGCCAGTGTCTCACCACCCTCACGGGGAAAAACTTCTTCCTAACATCCAATCTGAATCTACCCATTTATAGTTTAGTTCCATTCCCCCCAGTCCTATCACTCCCTGACACCCTAAAAAGTCCCTCCCCAGCTTTCTTGTAGGCTCCCTTCAGATACTGGAAGGCCACAAGAAGGTCTCCTTGGAGTCTTTTCTTCTCCAGTCTGAACAACCCCAACTCTCTCAGTCTGTCTCCATAGCAGAGCAGCTCCAGCCCTCTGCTCATCCTCGTGGCCCTTCTCTGGCCACCTTCCAGCACCTCCAGATCCTTCTTGTAATAGAGGCTCCGGAACTGGACACAGTACTCCAGGTTCGGGTCTCACCAGAGCAGAGAGGGAGAATCACCATATTCAGAATTTCCTTTAAGATGTCTATCTGATCCTAACGATATCCCCACCATGCAAAACTCAGCTCTCCTTGTAGAACCTGGCCTGTGGCATTGTTTTCATTATCCTAATAACTGTGCAGGAATGCTGCCCAGGAAGGGAAGAGTGGCCATGACAAACAGAGATCATAAGGAGACCTCGGAGGTCTGCACAGCAGAGTAAATTAGAGAAGTTCCACGTGTGATTTCTCAGTAACAGCAGCAGAGAACTCTGGCTCCTTGTGATATGCTGCATTAAACCCACATTTTGCTGTGCAACTGGGTAGCCAGGCTTTTCTAAAAACACAGAGGGAGAGCAAAACCTCAGATGTAGCCACTACAGGCTCCACTGTCATGACCTACTGCATAGGTCCACATCAGCCACCCCGTGGAAGTCATGTATGCTGAAATCTTTTCTTTTTGAGTCTCATTTTTCTTGGTGGATTTTGCCATTTGATCAACTTTTTTTCTTTTTTCCTTTTTTTTTCTTTTTTCCTTTTTTTTTTCTTTTTTCCTTTCTTTTTCTTTTTTCCCTTTTTTTCTTTATTCCTTTCTCCTTTTTTGTTTTTTCTTTTTTCCTTTTTTTCTTTTTTCCTTTTTTCCTTTTTTCCTTTTTTCTTTTTTTCTTTTTTCCTTTTTTCTTTTTTCCTTTTTTTTTCTTTTTTCCTTTTTTTTCTTTTTTCCTTTTTTTTTCTTTTTTCCTTTCTTTTTCCTCTTCATCTTTTTACAAGCTTTTTGAAGGTAGTGGAAATTGCCTCTAGCTCTGATTAATCGGGCTAGAAAAGAAAACCTTCACTCCATCTGGAATGTGAATGAAGCCTTTCAAAGCTCGTAACAGAAGCAGAATGAATTACTTTAACCTGGAATCTTACAGATACAGACAAAGAACCATGTCCCTAGAGAACCCCATTTGTCTCTGCTACAGTTTTTGATCAAAGGCAAAGGCTCTATCAAACACCGTTTGTTGTGCTACTGAGATAATGCTCTTGCTTCTCAAAGTTACATCACTGACAGTGTCAGTGCTCTGCAGTCTAAGGGATGAGCTGCCAGGTTTGGGCTATGTAAAGGCAGTTTTCAGACCCAGAAATGGAAAACAGATGTCCAGATTCACTCCTTGCTGAGTGACTAAGTGGCACCTCAAACTGCCCCTTCCATCCCCCACTCAACTGCTCCCCCACTTTGAGGTAGCTGATTCCCCTCAGTCACAGCAGATACAATCATACAATCATAGAATTGTCAGGGTTGGAAGGGACCTCAAGGATCAGCCAGCCCCAACACCCCTGCCATGGGGCAGGGACACCTCACACTACAGCAGGTTGCTCACAGCCACATCCAGCCTGGCTGCAAAAACCTCCAGGGATGAGGCTTCCACCACCTCCCTGGGCAACCTCGTCCAGTCTCTCACCACCCTCATGCTGAAGAATTTCTTCTTAACATCCAACCTGAATCTACCCATCTCTCTTTTTGTTCCTGACAAGCACATATCAGCCCATGATTATTTAGGGTGGCATGGTGAGAGAAGTGGATGTTACATCTGGAAGTTGAGTCACAATCAGAAACTTTGAGAATCACTCTTCCAAGGCATCATTTTGGAGTCTGAGAATCAAGAGATCCCTATCTCCAAGGTCAATCCCTCCCTGCAAAAAAGGATATTGCTAGGAGAGAATGCTGCCTTTCAGTGTGTATTATAAGCAAGTGTCAGGTGAATACCAGGATACCTGGAGCTTGAAATTAGTAAGAATCTCCTAAAATCTATCTTTAACAGAAGAGAAACTCATCCAGAAGAAGATATGGAAAAGCTTAGATCCCCTCTGCAAAATACAGAACGAAAGGAGAAAGAATGGCATTGGAGACCATAACCACCTCTACCAGAAGAATAAAAGCTGTGCCATCCCTGACTCTCTCCAAAAGTCTCTGAAGTCACAGTGAGGGAGCAATTATTAGAAAACTGACATTTCAGATCCCCCTTTCTCATATAAGGAAGTGAGTCCTATCTCCAGGATGTGTGTGTGGTTTCTCTTAGTGGTGCTCCCTGTGATAGGACAAGGGGCAGTGGATAGAAACTCCAGCACAGGAGGTTCCACCTCAACATGAAGAGGAACTTCTTCACTGGGAGGGTCACAGAGCACTGGAACAGGCTGCCCAGAGAGGTTGTGGAGTCTCCTTCTCTGGAGACGTTCAAACCCCATCTGGATGTGTTCCTGTGTGACCTGTGCTGGATTCTGTGGTCCTGCTCTGGCAGGGGAGTTGGACTTGATGATCTTCAGAGGTCCCTTCCAACCCCTAACATCCTTTGATCCTGTGATCCTGTGCCCAAATGAGGACTTGGTCTGCTTTTGTTTCTGCAGAGGATCCCATGGCAACAAAACAAGGAGAGATCCAAGAGCATGTCCATTATAACACTTGACTGAGACTGGAGGGTCTCCATTTAGCTGAGTTAGTTTGTTTCATCTTAGCTTATTTGTCACGAGAAATTCAAAACCCTTTTTCTTTCTTTTCACACTGCTTCCTCACTTACACATCCTTCTACAGTGTTATTATATTACAGGACATGTTTTGGCACCAGACTTGGTAGAGTTAGATAATGCTTGCACTTGATGATCTGAAAAATCTTTTCCAATGATTCTCTGCTGATAAGCAGAAACTTTCTTTGACCACCCCAGAGAAGCACCAAGTGCAAGTGTTTGCACACAGCAAGCACAGGATGTGAGGAGCAGTACAGTACCTGTGATCTCCTTATCTCATACCTGTCTCCATACACTGCAAAAGTCCTTCCTTCCAGCACATGCAGGAGGGTAGCACGAAGCCAGGCACCCCTGAAGGGAAAGGGGACAGCAGAAAGGGAATGTTGTGCACTCCCATCCATGTAGCTAGCAGATGAATCATAGAATCAGAGAATTGTTAAAGTTGGAAGGGACCTCAAGGATCATCCAGTTCCAACCTCCCTGCCATGGACAGGGACACCTCACACTACACCAGGCTGGCCAGAGCCTCATCCAGCCTGGACTTAAAAACCTCCAGGGATGAGGCTTCCACCACCTCCCTGGGCAAACTGTTCCAGTGTCTCACCACCCTCATGGGGAAGAATTTCTTCCTAACATCCAATCTGAATCTACCCACTTCTATTTTTTCATCATTCCCCCCAGTCCTGACATCCTAAAAAGTCCCTCCCCAGCTTTCTTGTAGCCCCCTTCAGATACTGGAAGGCCTCAATAAGGTCTCCTGGGAGCCTTCTCCAGACTGAACAACCCCAACTCTCTTCTCAGTCTATTCTCAGTCTGTCCACATAGCAGAGGAGCTCCAGCCCTCTGCTCATCCTCATGGTCCTTTTCTGGACATGATTCAGGCTTGGAGGTATGTTTCCCAGGCCATGGACATCTCTACACAGAGTCTAAGTTTATTTCATTGCATAGAAAACATAATCTAAATTTAGCTTTGAGTGTCAAAAAAAAACCCCAAATTGTTGTTGTTATGGGCCAGATGAATTCCTGGCATGAACAGACACAATTGTCATTGATTGTGCTGATTTATGGTAGCAATTTATCCTCAGTGTAACTTTACTGACTTTGCTGCAGCCACATCAGGGCTGAATTCAGCCTGATATTTTTATTAAGGGAAGGAACAGCATTAAAACAGCACAAGTGTCTCTTTGGGCATTTGTTTCCTACTCTCCTATTTTACACACACTGCCTTTCTTTATGCTGTGTATCCTCTAGCTCTCTATTTCCCAATATTGTGATAGCCTTAAGGTTTGGGTTGTTTTTTTTTTCCCCTCTGCCTTAGTCTTTGCATCTGTGCTTATTGACAAATGGTCACCTGTGATGTGTTTGCTGTCTTACCAGATAATGGATGACTGCTGCCTTGCACTGCTTCTCCTCTCCTTATACCTCTTGCATATTGAGTGGGTTGTTTTCTGCACAGTGATTGCCACCAGAGAGGTTACATTAACTGCTTCTTGAGCATTTCTTGGCCTACAACTTTTTTTTTTTATTATTATTATTATTCTTTTAATCACTTCACAGATAATGCCCTGAAACAAGTTCAGGGTAAAGATTTTAATGTAAATTGTTAACAGCTGCAAACACACATTCAGACATGTTACACAGTGGATGATCACAGGATGTTAGGGGTTGGTAAGAGTTCAAACCATTCACTTTGTCTCATTGTCACAAGGTCACAGTCTCACAGTATAGCAGAGGTTGGAAGGGACCTCAAGAGATCATCAGGTCCAACCGCCCTGCCAGAGCAGCATCACTTAGGGTAGTCTGCACAGAAATGCATCCAGGTGGGGTGTGAAAGTCTCCAGAGAAGGAGACTCGACAACCCCCTGAGCAGCCTGTTCCAGTGCTCTGTCACCCTCACTCCAAAGAAGTTTCTCCTCATGTTGAGCTGAAATCTTCTATGTTCAAGTTTGAACCCATTGCTCCTTGTCTTATCACTGTGCACCACCCAGCAGAGCCTGGCCCCCTCACTTGACACCCACCCCTCAAACACTGAGAGACATTGATCAGATCCCCTCTCAGCCTTCTCTTCTCCACACTAAACAGCCCCAGGGCTCTCAGGCTCTATTCACAGGGGAGATGCTCAAGTCCCCTAAGCATCCTCATGGCTCTCTGTTGGACTCTCTCCATCAGGTCTCTGTCTCTCTTGAACTGGGGAGCCCAAAACTGGACACAGGATTGCAGCTGTGGTCTCAGCAGGGCAGAGTAGAGAGACAGAAGAACCTCCCTAGCCCTGCTGGCCACACTTTTCTTGCAGCACCCCAGGATCCCATTGGCTCTCTTGGCCACAAGGGCACATTGCTGTCCCATGCAGAACCAGCACTCCAAGGTCTTTCTCCATGGAGCTGCTTTCCAGCAGGGCAGCCTCTAACCTGCTTGTCAGGAGTTTATCTGTCCCTACATATCTGAGCATGTGGGCACTGAGGGCAGTGAAGAAAGTCAGTGAGCCAGACAGAAAGCTGCAGGCAGTGCTGAAAGAGCAGTGTGCAGGCAAACACACCTGTGCTCTGCTGTTTCTTTTCCTTGTGTGTTCCTACCTAATTTCAGCCACAGAGGCTCTGTTGCAGTAATTAAGTGAGGTGTGACAACATTCTGATGTCTCCATACACAAACATTCCCATTCAGTGAGCATACTGAGTCATCTGAATCTTCCTCCAAGCTGCATGATGAGACCTTGAAATCATGCAAGGATGTGTAGCACCCTCTCTGACAGGACACCATCAGAGAGGCAAACACTCTGTTCCTCTGGAGATGCTTCCTCCTTCCCTCTGCTGCTGAGCTCCTACATTTTCATACCTTCCTAATTACATTTGCATTTAGCAACCTTCTGCTGAGCTACTGCTCAAAAAACAGCCACAACAAACAAACAAACAAACAAACAAAAACCCAGGGCTGTCAGTTCAGACAGCCAGGATGCTTGCTCTGAGGACTCCTGCCCCTTTCCTAGCACCTAGATCACAGATGGCTGGCAGTGGCCTTTCAGTTCATAGAATCACAGAATCACAGAACCAGCCAGGTTGGAAAAGACCTAAGAGATCAAGTCCAACCTATTACCTATTACCTAACACCTCCTGACAACTAAACCATGGCTCCAAGTGCCACATCCAAGCTTTTTTTGAACACCTCCAGGGACGATGACTCCACCACCTCCCTGGGCAGCACATTCCAATGGTCATTTACTCTTTCCATGAAGAACTTTCTCTTCACCTCAAGCCTAAACTTTCCCTGCACAGCTTGAGACTGTATCCTCTTGTTCTGGTGCTGCTTGCCTGGGAGAAGAGACCAACCCCCATCTGGCTACAACCTCCTTCAGGGGTTGTAGACAGCAATAAGGTCTCCCCTGAGCCTCCTCTTCTCCAGGCTAAACACCCCCAGCTCCCTCAGCCTCTCCTCACAGGGCTGTGCTCCAGACCCATCCCCAGCTTCATTGCCCTTCTCTGAACACATTCAAGTCTCTCAATGTCCTTCTTGAACTGAGGAGCCCAGAACTGGACACAGCACTCAAGGTGTGGTCTAACCAGTGCTGAGCACAGGGCAGGATGACCTCCCTGCTCCTGCTGGCCACACTACTCCTGATGCAGGCCAGGATGCCATTGGCCTACTTGGCCACCTGGGCACACTGCTGGCTCCTGTTCAGCTGCTGTCAACCAGGGACCCTTTCTGCCTGGCTGCTCTCCAGCCACTCTGTCCCCAGCCTGTAGCCTTCCTGCACTAGGCTTGCATGTCCTTGACCTTGTGTCAGTTTTAGGCTGATGCCTAGGAAGTTTTCCACAGGTCTTGAGTAGAAAGTGGTAGAATGTAAATAAATTACCATTGGATGTAAAGGGAAAATAATGAGAAGGTCTAAATAATCCCAGTGGTCTGATAACTAACATAAAGTTAGTTATAAAAATTCTTCTGTCTCTTTTCTCAGCTCTTCTCTCTAGTAGATACTATCTGGAGGCTTTTGCTTGGCTGTTGCTGACCTTGGCTGTGTTCTTGTTGTGGCTCAGTAACTCACAAGCTACTCTCTGCTCTTCTCTTTTCCCTTTTACAGGGAGGAAGGGAAAGAGAGGGGGAAGCTGTTGGTTAACCCCCCTGGTTTTGTCCAGGGGGGTTCTTGTGTTGTTTATAAATTGTAAAGATAGGTGAATGTTGTATATTTTGTACCTATCCATTGCATTTTACATTTCTAGATTTCAGTTTGCTTGTAAACAGAGTTTCATTTGCCTCCATCCCAACCTGACCTGCTCTGGCACTTTTATTGTTGGCAGGTAGTCCTCCAAGTTAGTTGGGGAGTAATTTCAACCCACCCAAAAAAAAAAAAATCAAAAAAAAATCAAAATACGTTAGAAACTTCATTTGGTTTTCTTTCATTTCATTTAAATTTTTTTCTTCTTCTTCTTTACTGAGCTTTGCACAGCCCTGGAAAAATGTCTGCAATGTCTTTCATAAGCATCATCATTTATTAATGTACTGCAAGTCTGAAACAGCCCAGTTGTTTGGGTGCTTGGTAACGTCTGAGGTTAGCTCATTTGTAAAGAGGAGCAAGGCTGGAAAGTGTTTCTCCTCCCAGCACCAAGCTGATGAAAAGTTGCTTAGAGCCCATCCAAAATTCTGTCTCACGCCGGATCTCTGATGCAGTTTCTTTTGGCCGAACTCAGGCCGGGTGTAGTTTCTTTCCCCTCGCCACAGAATCACAGAATTAACCAGGTTGGAAGAGACCTTCAAGATCATCAAGCCCAACCTGTCACCCAACACCATCTAATCAACTAAACCATGGCACTAAGTGCCTCATTCAGTCTCCTCTTAAACACCTCCAGGGACATCGACCCCAGCACCTCCCTGGACTGCCCAATCCCATACCCAATCTCTCTTTCTGGGAAGAATTTCTTCCTAACATCAGGGTGTTTCTGGGCATTGTTTTAATGCAGAGATTTTAGGTTGATGTGATGTGAAAGAGGTGGAAACTGCACCTGAGAAATTTGGCTGGCACTTCTGCAGAAGGGCAACAAGAGTGTGACAGCTTCACCAAGTGGGCACTGGTAGGGCAACAAGACTGGGGAGGGGTCTGGAGCACAGCCCTGTGAGGAGAGGCTGAGGGAGCTGGGGGTGTTTAGCCTGGAGAAGAGGAGGCTCAGGGCAGACCTCATTGCTGTCTACAACTACCTGAAGGGAGGTTGTAGCCAGGTGGGGGTTGGTCTCTTCTCCCAGGCAACCAGCACCAGAACAAGAGGACACAGTCTCAAGCTGCACCAGAGGAGGTTTAAGCTGATGTTAGGAAGAAATTCTTCCCAGAAAGAGAGATTGGCCATTGGAATTTGCTGCTCAGGGAGGTGTTGGAGTCACTATGCCTGGAGGTGTTTAAAATAAGCCTGGATGAGGCACTTGGAGCCATGGTTGAGTTGATTAAATGGTGTTGGGTGATAGGTTGGACTTGATGATCATAAAGGTTTCTTCCAACCTGGTTGATTCTGTGATTTAACTTGCTTTACTTTTCATCTAGTAATTCCAAATGTAATTTGAATATTCATATGAGAGCAAGGCAGGGACTCATTGAAAGGTGCATTGTGGCCTATAGAGCAAAATGCTGTGGAAATCAGCAGAGCTTTTACAGGCTGAACAGATCAAACTCCCTTTAGGGAAGCTGTAGTCAGGTGGGGGTCAGGCTCTTCTCCCAGGCAACTTGTGACAAGATGAGAGGGCTTTGCCTGAAGCTGTGTCAGAGCAGGTTTAGGTTGGATGTTAGGAAGCACTTCCTCAAGGAAGGGGGAATTAAACACTGGAACAGACTGCCCAGGGACGTGGTGGAGTCACCGTCCCTGGAGATCTTTAAGGAAAGACTGGATGTGGCACTTGGTGATATAGAAGCATAGAATCAGCCAGGTTGGAAGAGACCTCCAAGATCCTCCAGTCCAACCTATCCCCCAGCCCTATCCAACCAACTAGACCATGGCACTAAGTGCCTCATGCAGGCTTCTCTTGAACATCTCCAGGGACAGTGACGTTCAAGTCCATGTGGTGGTGTTATGTCTGGACTTGATTTATCTCAGAGACCTGCTCTAGCCTCAATAGTTCTGAGATACACAGCAGAGGCTGGAAGGGAATGACACACAGAAACTCATCACCCTTCTCTTTTCTGACTGTGTGTGTAAGGAGAGGATTGGGATCATGGTGTAATACTCAGGGGAGCCACATAGGAAATACATTTCCCGTAGCAACAGCTGGTTTAGCCATCAGAGCAAGATTAAAGAGAACTAATTTCATCTGTCTTATGTTTTAGAAGAATGGTTATCTGCCAAACCAGCAGGTCAGAACAGGAGCTTCTGTGAAGACAAACATCTCTGTCTCTTCTGTGGGTTTGGTTTTCTTATCTGATAATGGGCAATCATGTGCCATACTTCAGGTCTCTGTGTAATTACTAATTCACCATTTCATTTACATGGGCAGCCAAAGAGGCCCTGAAGTAAGTAAAAAGGAATTCAAAAATGTTAACGACTTCCAGATGTGAAACTCTGATTTGTACTTAACTCCCTTAATGTATGCAGCTGAAGTTAAAAGGTAACTTCTGACTTTCTGGATAATTTGGTTTTAAAAGCCAAGCACAGGCAAGATTGCATTATAAAAAATATGATGATCCAGTTTTTCTCTTATCTCTACCTCTGTTAAAAGGAAACTAGAGGCAAGCAATGACTTCTAGAAATGAGTCATTGTCAGACACTGCAATTTTAAACAGCATCCAAAAAATTGGCAGGCATTAAAGAGCAAAGAGGAAAGATTTGACTTTGCTCCTTGTACAAAGAGATTAGGCTCAAATCCTTCAAAGTTTACCTATTCAAGTCCTATCAAGGGCCTAGGTTCATTTTGTCCAACCAAAGGATCCTAAATGAGAAGTCAAGTTACACAGACTCCCTCTAAAAATCCTTAAAGGAGAATGAGGGCTACCAGATGAGTCAGCTTCCCTAGAAGCTAAATAGAATCACAGAATCATTGAGGTTGGAAAAGACCTCTGAGATCATCAAGCCCAACCTATGACCTACCACCACCACATCAGCTACACCATGCCACCAAGTGCCACATCCAAGCTTTTCTTCAAGACCTTCAGGGATGGAGACTCCACCACCTCCCTGGGCAGTCCATCCCAGTGCCTAATCAGCCTTGCTGTCAGGAAGTGCTTCCTAATACCCAACCTAAACCTTCTGTAACATTGTGAGAGCTGAAATCCCTCTCCCACACCAACAATAACCAGGCGAGCTCAGTCTGAAGCAAATGAAGCTGTATTTACAAGCAAATCTACAATCTAGGATGAAATGCAATGGATCTGTACAAATAGACACAATTCACAACATTTACAAAGATGTACAATCAACAGAAAAGCACAACCAAGCCCCTTTTGCTTCCCCCAAGGGGCCTCCCTCCCAACCAGAAGGAATTCCCCCAGACAACCCTGGCAGAAGGCAGAGAGTCAAGAAGCAGAGAGGCTGTTAGACTTAGCTTGTCAAGGTCAGGGTGTTATCTTCAGCCAGAAAAGAAGAAGAAGCAGGCAGACAGAAACCGAGCGAGCAAGCCAAGTCCAAGACTGCCCAACTCCCCAACCTTGTTTGGAGTAGAGATTCTTAAACACTTCTCTCTCCAATGGAAGTGTCTAGAATAATCATTAGTTTGCTTTCTTACACCCAATAGTGTCTTATTTACATTCTTTCACTTTCTCTGCTTGAACTTTGTGAAGAAAAATTAAAAATTACAACTATCACACCTCCCCTGGTGCAGCTTCAGGCCATGCCCTCTTGTCCTGTCACAAGTTGCCTGGGAGAAGAGCCTGAGCCCCACCTGACTACAACTTCCTTTTAGGTAGTTGTAGAGAGTGCTAAGGTCCCCTCTAAACCTCCTCTTCTCCAGCCTTCTGAAGGAGTCTGGTGTCTGCTTCTGGGATGCCTGCAGGGACTATAACCCTACTGAAAGCTACTGAAGGCAAAATGCAAGCAGCTCACTAGGAGAGCTTGTTAGAAGTTCAGTTCTTTGACACTTGTGATGAGCTAGACCTCTGATGTGTCTGATGTGTCCAGAGAAGGGCCACAAGGATGATTGGGGGCTGGAGCTGCTGTGCTATGGAGACAGACTGAGAGAGTTGGGGCTGTTCAATCTGGAGGAGAGAAGGCTCCAAGGTGACTTTATTGTGGCCTTCCAGTATCTGAAGAGGGCTACTAGAAAGCTGGGGAGGGACTTCTTTGGATGTCAGGGAGTGATAGGACTAGGGGAGATGGAGCAAAACTAGAAGTGGGGAGATTCAGACTGGATGTTAGGAAGAAGTTCTTCCCCATGAGGGTGCTGAGAGCCTGGCACAGGTTGCCCACGGAGGTGGTGGAAGCCTCATCCCTGGAGGTTTTTGCAGCCAGGCTGGATGTGGCTGTGAGCAACCTGCTGTAGTGTGAGGTGTCCCTGCCCATGGCAGTGGGGTTGGAGCTGGATGATCCTTGAGGTCCCTTCCAACCCTAACAATTCCATGATTCTATGTGTGGGATGTGACAGGTGCTATCAACACACAGAGGAGGGACAGAGAGAAGCTGATACAATGGATGGCAAAGGATTATGTCCTCATGATGTCCCTGCCCATGGCAGGGGGGTTGGAACTAGATGATCCTTGTGGTCCCTTCCAACCCTGATGGATTCTATGATTCTATGATTTGTTTTACATAGGCACATCCTGATGGTACTTGCAAATCTATTAATTAATTTATTTTACTTATGCTAATCAGATCACTTATGTCAAGCAGGCACAATGGCAGAAGCATTGTTTGGTTGGTTGTTTTTTAAGGCACTGAAATAAAGAGCAGATGGTGGCTAGGTGAGCAGGGCCTGGATTTGTGCTCAGTTCCAGCTCTGCAGTCACAACCAATTTGTGAGAGTCTAGACCAGAGTCTAGTGTAGTTGAATCAATATGCACAAAAATCTGCATGGAAAACCTTCCATTTGGTAGTGGAATCAGCATGTTGATAAATTTTGAACAGAGGGAAGTTAAGCATCCTGGGGTGTTGGGCCAGTGCCTATCTGATTTTTATCTGTGACAAAACCACAGGGTGCAAGTGAGAAGAGCCTGTTCCCCCCCTCTTGACACCCACCCTTCAGATATTGAGAGACAACAGATCCCCTCTCAGTTTTCTTTTCTCCACACTAAACAGCCCCAGGGCTCTCAGTCTCTCTTCACAGGGGAGATGCTCAAGTCCCCTAAGCATCCTCATGGCTCTCCCTTGGATTCTCTCCAGCAGGTCTCTGTCTCTCTTGAACTGGGGAGCCCCAAACTGGACACAGGATTGCAGCTGTGGTCTCAGCAGTGCAGAGTAGAGGGGGAGGAGAACCTCCCTGGATCTGCTGGCCACACTTTTCTTGCTGCACCCCAGGATCCCATTGGCTCTCTTGGCCCCCAGGGCACATTGCTGTCCCATGCAGAACTTGTTATCCGCCAGCATTCCCAGGTCCTTCTCCACAGGGCTGCTCTCCAGCAGATCACCTCCTAACCTGTACTGCTGCAGTTAATTAATGTAATTTTGAAAGCTCCTCTGCTGCAGTTCATCCTCATGAACAGGCACAAACTTATCTGATTGGGTTTTGGCAATGGAGGGCTGTGCCATGTGCCTGGACCAGTGCAGGGAGGGTATTTATATATTCCCCACTAAAAGGGCTGAATTCCCCAGGCAGAGGAAGAAGCTCTTCAGTCTGTCCCTCAGCCTTGCCAAGCCTCTCTCATCTCAAGGGAGAGTCTTATTACAAAGAGGGTTTCCCTTTTCTTTCACAGAGCACTTTCTGTCCACAGTGTGAGCTCTCTCTCTGGATCTTATTGTTGTCAGGCTCTGCTCACTTGCACCCTGGGACAGGACAAGGGGCAAGGAATATAAATTACAGCACAGGAGGTTCCACCTCAACATGAGGAGGAGGGTCACAGAGCACTGGAACAGGCTACCCAGAGAGGTTGTGGAGTCTCCTTCTCTGGAGACTTCCAAGCCCTGTCTGGATGCGTTCCTGTGTGACCTGTGCTGGATTCTGTGGTGCTGCTCTTGCAGGGGGTTGGACTCATTGATCTTCAGAGGTCCAACCCTTACCATCCCATGACCCTGTGATATGAAATGCAATGAATATGCACAAAATATACAATATTTAAAGAATCACACACAGAATCACAGAATCAATAAGGTTGGAAAAGACCTCAAGGATCATCAAAGTCCAACGTGTCACCCAAGACCTCATGACTACTAAACCATGGCACCAAGTGCCACGGCCAATCCCCTCTTGAACACCTCCAGGGATGGTGACTCCACCACCTCCCTGATCTCATGAGGTCCCTTCCATGCCCTAACACCCTGTGATCCCTTTGTTGGAGCTGAAATGGCCATGGTGAGAAACAAACACAAAAGATCTCTTTGCATGGGAAAGGAGGAACTGAGACAAGGATTCACAACTGCAACTGGACACCACTTTGCTTTCCAAGAGGCTATGACCCCAGATGGTAATCCTTAGACTACTAAAGAACATTTGCCTCTGAAAATAGAAAAGTATCCTCTATATTTATGCTATATTAGTGATGGTGTTTGGAAGGTTTGCCAGCAGTCATCCAGAAATAAAGAAAAAGAGAAAGAAAAAAGGTTTTCATGACTCATCCATGTTACAGTCCTCATAAACATACATCATTACCAAAGTATGTCCCAAATTGCTGCCTGAATACCAGGCTTGAAACGTTGGTGGGAAAAGAAGGGTATGAAATTATGTCAGAGTACAACCACTGCTAATAGGATGGCAACACAATCTCCTTCTGTTAGCTGATGGAATTTCTGTGGGGATGCTCTAACTGTAAGGTCTTTGATGCAATGGCAGACGTGGTCATGCTCTGTTTTCCATCCTATGTCGTGCCTCTGCCACTCTGTGGTGATGTAACCTCAAACCCTAACAGCAAAATAAGGCTGAACCCTATAAGGTTTTTAATACTTATTACACGGTGCAGCATCACAACAGCAACAGTCACTGCAGGCCTGGCTGAGGGAGCCTCTGAAGAGAAGCTGCTGACACACTAAGATTCTCCTGATGACATCTGTGGTGGGATGAAATTAGCCCCCAGTAGAAAACTGCCAGACCAGCTCAGTTGCAGAGCAAATGAAGCTCTCTTTACAAGCAGAACGACAGTCTAGAAATATGGAACGCAAGGAGTGTGTATAAAATACACAATACTTACAGACCCACAGGAAACTCTCCAGTCTCAGGCTGTTAATCAAACAAATGGATGCATTTGAACTAAACAACAATGTGTCTTTCATTCATGGAAACAAAGAACATCAAGAGAGCTCTCTCTTTTGGTTGCTTTGGCCTTTTATTGTGTTCACAGAATCACAGAAACATTCAGGTTGGAAAAGAGCCTCAGGATCACCACAACCCTACTCTACAAGGGTCACCCCTAAATCATAGCGCAAGCACCACATCCAAACCACCTTTAAACACATCCAGGCTTGGGGACTCAACCACCCCCCTGGGCAGCACATTCCAATGCCTGACCACTCTTGTTGAGAAGGAGACTCCACAACCTCTCTGGGCAGCCTGTTCCAGGGCTCTGTCACCCTCACTGCAAAGAAGTTTCTCCTCATGTGGAGCTGAAATCAATCAATGTTCAAGCTTGAACCTGTTGTTCCTTGTCTTATTACTGTGAACCACCCAAAAGAGCCTGGCCCCCTCCACTTGACAGCCACCCCTCAGCTATTGAGAGATGTTGATCAGATCCCCTCTCAGTCTTCTCTTCTCCACACTAAACAGCCCCAGGGCTCTCAGGCTCTCTTCACAGGGGAGATGCTCAAGTCCCCTAAGCATCCTCATGGCTCTCCATTGGATTCTCTCCAGCAGGTCTCTGTCTCTCTTGAACTGGGGAGCCCAAAACTGGCCACAGGATTGCAGCTGTGGTCTCAGCAGGGGGTTAAGAACCTCATATTCCTGAGGTCTCTTTGCACCTGAACTCTGCTGTGATCCTTATGATCCTAAGATTTATTACTTATAATTTTGTAGCTGAAATAATCTGCACTAGAGTCTCATTTTTCAGCACTGTATTTCCACCATTGCAGTGATTCAATTGTACCAAAAACCTCTGGATCATGAACCCTGGATCTCAGAGGGCACTTTAACCTCCCTGACAGCTCTGATTAGGAAAGTGCACCCTTGATTAGGAAGGTTCCTTCACACCTGAATCATCCTGTGAATTGCTCTTCTCTTCTAGGACAAGAGCGAGGAGTTTCCTTTTCATCTTGTTCTAAGGAAGAGACTAAATACAGCTGCAGCTATAATTCCCTTTCTCCCACCTTCAGTTTTCCCCAGACTCTTTGCTGATAAATCATTAGGCATGTTGATGCTGCTGCCAGGGAATGAATTGTTTATGCAAACTTTCAGGACATAACTGTAGCAAATGCTTTTAAAACAAACAAACACCAAGAATTTGGCTCTACTAGTAAGGACTAGACCATGGCTTTCACCAGAAGCCAAGACCCACACCCAGAAGGGTGTTCAATTGCACTGTGCTCAGCAGTAGCAAAAAAACCCAAAAACAATTAAAAAAAAAAAAAATAATTCTATTTCTAAAAGATTCACATTCAGCATAGTGCTGCTCTGGGAGAAATAGGAAGAGTGGAGGAAACATAAGTGCTGTGTACACTTGTAGCCCAGAAAGCAAATTGTGTCCTGGGCTGCATCAAGAGAAGTGTGGCCAGCAGGTCGAGGGAGGAGATTCTCCCTGTCTACTCCACTCTGGTGAGACCCCACCTGGAATACTGCATCCAGTTCTGGAGCCCCTATTACATGAAGGATCTGGAGGTGCTGGAAGGTGTCCAGAGAAGGGCCACAAGGATGAGCAGAGGGCTGGAGCTCCTCTCCTATGGAGACAGACTGAGAGAGTTGGGGCTGTTCAGTCTGGAGAAGAGAAGGCTCTGAGGAGACCTTCTTGTGGCCTTCCAGTATCTGAAGGGGGCTACAAGAAAGCTGGGGAGGGACTTTTTAGGATGTCAGGTACTGATAGGACTGGGGAGGAATGGAACAAAACTAGAAATGGGTAGATTCAGACTGGATGTTAGGAAGAAATTCTTCCCCATGAGGGTGGTGAGACACTTGAACAGGTTGCCCAGGGAGGTGGTGGAAGCCTCATCCCTGGAGGTTTTTATGGCCAGGCTGGATGTGGCTCTGAGCAAACTGAGCAACCATGAGGTGTCCCTGCCCATGGCAGGGAGATTGGAACTGGATGATCCTTGAGGTCCCTTCCAACCCTGACAATTCTATGAGTCTATGATTCTATGATATAGAAGGCAGAACATGTGAAAATTGTTACTGCCCTACACCAGACTCAACTGATGTTGATGTTCACACTCCCTTAGATCCCCAGCCAAGTCCTTTTTGCAGTTTCTGTCCATCTGTTGGGGATGTGTTTGGTGTTGTCACGTGCAGATGAATTAAATTTATCTTGCTCCTCAGCCAATGTATTTTAATAGGAATTTCCACCTTCAGTGCTGTAGCCAAAGAGAGCCTAGGAGCTTTCTGAAGTGTCCTGTCATACACATTCTTCATATCAGGAGCTAAACACATTAAAAACCATTGGCACAGCAAACTGATGTGACAGCTAAAAGCTCTGCTCTGCTGCACAGATTAAAATGGGGAAAAGCTGTCCTACAGACATTGTCAGTACATTTGAGCAGCTCTTGCAGAGTCTAGAGCACAAATTTTATCACAAGAAAGTTGTAAAACACATTTCGAGCTCCTCAGATACGAAAGTTGCTTTACCTGCCAAAATATGAGGCAGGAAGAGGAGAAGAGTGGAGAGATTTGACAGGATTCATAACATCTCCAAAATTCAAGTACACATGTGGTGGATCTGGAGGTGCTGGAAGGTGTCCAGAGAAGGGCCACAAGGATGAGCAGAGGGCTGGAGCTATGAGAAGAGACTGAGAGAGTTGGGGTTCTTCAGTCTGGAGAAGAGAAGGCTCTGAGAAGACCTTCTTGTGACTTTCCGGTATCTGAAGGGGGCTACAAGAAAGCTGGGGAGGGACTTTTTAGGGTGTCAGGGAGTGATAGGACTGGGGGGAGTGGAAAAAAAAATTAAATGGGTAGATTCAAATTGGATGCTAGGAAGAAGTTCTTCCCCATGAGGGTGGTGAGACACTGACACAGGTTGCCCAGGGAGGTGGTGCAAGCCTCATCCCTGGAGGTTTTCTAAGGCCATGCTGGATGTGGCTCTGGGCACCTGCTGTAGTGTGAGGTGTCCCTGCCCATGGCAGTGGTTTGGAACTGGATGATCCTTGAGATCCCTTCCAACCCTGACAATTCTATGATTCTATGATTGTACTCCTGTCCAGCCAGAACATTGTACTCTCCCAAACTTATATGGTATGAATCCCTGAAGATGAGCAGATGCCTGATCTTCTACCCTGCAAATCCAGCCTGAAAATGATTTGGACCCTGGAAACTTTTTGTGTCACACTGTTGTCACATACCACTATAAAGAGAGCCCTGGATATCTATAGACAGAATCATCTCTTCATACTGAAGGCTTTAGACCCTTGGAGAAAATATGTGGACAGAAGCTATTTTCACAGCAAATAGGGACAAAATCCCAACCTCAGGATTGTTTTAAAGGAGAAAGCTGAATTCAGTTACAGTGCAGGTCAGGCAGACATTCCACCCAAGGAACCAAACCATTACTAACTATTATATTTGTGTTTTATTACAGAACCTCAGAGCCATAGCCATGGGCCAGAACCCCACTGTAATGGATGACATATAAACCCCAAAACTAATAATCTCCCTGACAATAAAACTGAGGAACCTGCTGGCTTCAGTGGGATTGCTCACACCACAAAGCAGCAGCTGATTTGCCCTAACAAATAAACCACCTACACATATTTACACACAAACCAACCTCCCCCAAAAAACAACCAAACAAATAAAGCAACAGGGAACCTTCCAGTCTCAGGCTGTTAATCTCAGGGCTAGCAGGAAAACAAATGGATGCATTTGAAATAAACAACAATGTGCCTTTCATTCATGGAAACAAAGAACATCAAGAGAGCCCACTCTTTCTGTTGCTTTGGCATTTTATTGTGTTCACAGAATCACAGAAACATTCGGGTTAGAAAAGCCCCTCAGGAGCACCAAGTCCAACCCTGAACCCTACTCTACAAGGGTCACCCCTAAACCAGAGCCCCAAGCACCACAGCCAAAACCCCTTTAAACACATCCAGGCTTGGGGACTCAACCACCTCCCTGGGCAGCGCATTCCAATGCCTGACCACTCTTGATGGGAAATTTTTTTTCCTAATGTCCAGCCTAAACCTACCCAGTGGCAGCTTGAGGTCATTCCCTCTTGTTCTATCACTAATTACCTGTGAGAAGAGACCAGCACCAACCTCTCCACAACCTCCTTTCATGTAGGTGTAGAGAGCAATGAGGTCTGCCCTCAGTGTTGGTGATTTCCAAAGAGCCAGACTGACCCCATACCTAGATGAGCAAATGTAGGCAGTCACAGAATCATAAAATCATAGAATCATAGAATTGTCAAGGTTGGAAGGGACCACAAGGATCAACCAGTTCCAACCCCCCTGCCATGGGCAGGGACACCTCACACTAGATCAGGCTGGCCAGAGCCTCATCCAGCCTGGCCTTAAACACCTCCAGGGATGGGACCTCAACCACCTCCCTGGACAACCCATTCCAAGGTGTTGGAAGGGAGCTCCAAAGCTCATCCAGTCCAACCCCCCTGCCAGAGCAGGGTCACCTAGAGCAGATCACACAGGAACACAGCCAGGTGGGTTTTGAATATCTCCAGAGAAGGAGACTCCACAACCCCCTGGCCAGCCTCTTCCAGTGTTCTGTCACCCTCACAGGGAAAAAATTTTCCCTCATATTTCCATGGAATTTCCTATGCCTCAACTTCCACCCATTGCCCCTTGTGCTGGCATTGGGCATCACCCAGCAGAGCCTGGCTCTAGCCTCTGGGCACTCACCCTGCACATCTTTATCAACATGAATGAGCTCACCTCTCAGGCTCCTCTTCTCCAAGCTACAGATGGTTTAAAATTTGATTATAGAAGCAACTGACTGCAACATTGCCTCACTTGTTTGCAGTTGCAATTAGATAGCACACCAAAACCTGCTAGTAAATAACTCTTCAAATATGAGGATGATCAGACCAAAATGTTTTCCTCTGCAGCCAAGTCCTGCCAGCCACACATATTAACTTATTTTGCTGATGACTATGACTGAGCTTTACCCAGGGACTGGCCAAAACATGTCACAAAATTGGAGATGTCCTAGAAGCTGCCTGAGAAAGTACTTTCTTTCCTTCTTTGGATCTTAAATAAATAGCAGGGTCCTGTGTGTGCTGAAAGGGAATCATTTATTTTGGACTGAAAGAGAGAAGGGAAAAAAAGATGCAAAGGCCAGAAGAAAAATCGGCTGGGTGCCCGGAAATAAATGGGAATATATTAGAAAAATATTTAAAATGAAGGATGTGAAAAATGGAAAGCCCAAACCAAAACTAGGGAAGGAACCACATATAATTCCATTTTATGACCAAGAAGTGGCATAATGCCAATCCACAGCAGGGCAAGATTGCTTCTGAGAGCTGGAAACGGAGGTGAAGTTGGGGCTGAAGTTGGGGTTGTTCAGTCTGGAGAAGAGAAGGCTCTGAGGTGACCTTCTTGTGGCCTTCCAGTATCTGAAGGGGGCTACAAGAAAGTTGGGGAGGGACTTTTTAGGGCATCAGGTAGTGATAGGACTAGGGGGAATGGAATAAAGCTAAAAATGGGGAGATTCAGGCTGGACATGAGGAAGAAGTTCTTCCCCATGAGAGTGGTGAGAGCCTGGAATGGGTTGTGCAGGGAGGTGGTTGAGGCCCCATCCCTGGAGGTGTTTAAGGCCAGGCTGGATGAGGCTCTGGCCAGCCTGATCTGGTGTGAGGTGTCCCTGCCCATGGCAGGAGGGTTGGAACTGGATGAGCCTTGTGGTCCCCTCCAACCCTGACTGATTCTGTGATTCTATGAAGTCTCTATTCCTTAGCTGTTCTGAGATGAATCTCGAACAATTGCAAACAATTGTTTGGTTTCTGCACATTTGCTTCACAATTAGTCCCAAATACTTTGCCTAAAACTCCTGTGAAAGCAGGGTGACCATAATGTGCAATGACAGAGGTTACCTGCCAGCTGACCTGCAGGATCACTGATTTTACCAGAGTGGATGCAGCCTGGGATGCATCAAGAAAAGTGTGGCCAGCAGGGCTAGGGAGGTTCTTCTCCCCCTCTGCTCTGCCCTGCTGAGACCACAGCTGCAATCCTGTGTCCAGTTTGGGGCTCCCCAGTTGAAGAGAGACAGAGACCTGCTGGAGAGAATCCAAGTGAGAGCCATGAGGATGCTTAGGGGACTTGAGCATCTCCCCTGTGAAGAGAGCCTGAGAGTCCTGGGGCTGTTTAGTGTGGAGAAGAGAAGGCTGAGAGGGGATCTGATCAATGTCTCTCAATAGCTGAGGGGTGGGGGTCAAGTGGAGGGGGCCAGGCTCTGCTGGGTGGTACACATTGATAAGACAAGGAACAACAGGTTCAAGCTTGAGCATCGAAGATTTCAGCTCAACATGAGGAGAAACTTCTTCTCAGTGAGGGTGACAGAGCCCTGGAACAGGCTGCCCAGGGGGTTGTGGAGTCTCCTTCTCTGGAGACTTTCCAAACCCACCTTGATGCATTCCTGTGTGGACTACCCTGAGTGATGCTACTTTGGCAGGGAGGTTGGACCTGATAATCTCTGGAGGTCCCTCCCAACCTCTAATGCATTGTGATACTGTGATACTGTGAAAGAAGAACCTAGTCCCACTGAAGTATACCTTCACCATCACCAAGCACTTTAATTAACAACAGCAAAAACCTTTCAGGCTTTAGCCTGAGGAGTATTCTGATCTGCAGGGGTATGCCAGACAAACACCACCCCATCAGTGGCAAAGGCACCAAGACACCATCATGCACCAGGCAGCAATTAACAACATCTCCCCTTACTTCCTTCCTACCACAGACCCTGGGAAGACTTTTTCTTCTAACACTTCCCATATCCTTACCATTGAGTAGAGGATGAGATGCCAGACTAACACTATTAGGTGATACATGGTTAGGGGATCGAGTCCATCATCAGTAAGTTTGCAGATGACACCAAGTTGGGAGAAGGTGTTGATCTGTTCGAGGGTAGGAGGGCTCTGCAGAGGGACCTTGGCAGGCTGGGTAGATGAGCAGAGTCTAGTGGAATGAGATTTCACAGGTCTAAGTGCCAGGTTCTACACATTGGCCACAACAACCCCATGCAACACTACAGGCCGGGGACAGAGTGGCTGGAGAGCAGCCAGGCAGAGAGGGACCTGGGGGTGCTGGGTGACAGCAGCTGAACAGGAGCCAGCAGTGTGCCCAGGTGGCCAAGAAGGCCAATGGCATCCTGGCCTGCATCAGGAAGAGTGTGGCCAGCAGGAGCAGGGAAGTCATCCTGCCCTGTACTGAGCTCTGGTTAGACCACACCTGGAGTACTGTGTCCAATTCTGGGCCCCACAGTTTAAGAAAGATGTTGAGATGCCCAGGGGGGTTGTGGAGTCTCTCTCTCTGGAGATATTCAAGACCTACCTGGATGCATTCCTGTATGATCTGGTGTAGGTGACCCTGCTCTGGCAGGGGGGTTGGACTGGATGAACTTTGGAGGTCCCTTCCAACCCCTAAGATTCTGTCATTCTGTGATCTTCTTCGTGGCTGCAAAACAAAGGTCACCAAGTTGGTTACAATGCACCAGGAAAACCATGGAGTCTGGAAAATTTAGTGACAGAAGGACCAAGCGACTTCACCTAGAAATTATCTGTGATTGCAAACCACAGAAAGACTGCAGAAAATCATCAAAAGCAAGAGCACAAACAGGAGACTCACAGGAAGCCCCAGGCAACAGAAAATGCACTGAGCTGTAAATACTGAACCAAGGAAGAGGAAATTATCTACAAATGGAAAAGGTAAAAAGTGGAAGAGAGCTGGGATGTAAACTATTAAAAATAAATTATATTTGAAATCATATTTTAAAATAGGACATAATAAAAAGGCTTTTTGATAAGAGATACATTAAAAAAGGCCAAACACTAGATGAGGAAGAAAATGCATCAAACCAGAGGCTGGAGAGAAATAGAGAAATAAACATGTCTGAAGAAATCAGGGAGGTGGGAAGACAAAAGATAGGTTGGTAGAGATAAGGAGGACAGGATTTTAGACAAATGCTGCAAACACTGAAGGACTTCAACTGGAGCACAGCCCTGTGAGGAGAGGCTGAGGGAGCTGGGGGTGTTTAGCCTGGAGAAGAGGAGGCTCAGGGGGGACCTCATTGCTCTCTACAACTACCTGAAGGGAGACTGTAGCCAGGTGGGGGTTGGTCTCTTCTCCCAGTGACAGAAGGAGAGGACACAGTCTCAAGCTGCACCAGGGGAGGTCTAGGCTGGATGTGAGGAAGAAATTCTTCCCAGAAAGAGAGATTGGTCATTGGAATGGGCTGCCCAGGGAGGTGGTCCCTGGAAGTGTATAAAGAAAGCCTGGATGAGGCACTTTGTGCCATGGTTTAGTTGATTAGATGGTGTTGGGTGACAGGCTGGACTTTGATGATCCTTGAGGTCTTTTCCAACCTTATTGATTCTGTGATTCTGTGATTCTGTGACTTGATGATCTCTGAGGTCTTTTCCAACCTGATTAGTTCTGTGATTCTGTATGTAGGGTAAATTATATGACAGGCAAAAGAGCTATTAGCAGAAAATAAGCCTGTTAGGTGGAACCCAAATGGATGAGGAATGTGCTTGAAGTGGTTTTTCTAGGATCAGCATCCCAGAAGATGGCCTAAAGAACATAAAAAAAAAGATGGTGTCGATATCACTCAGTGGAAGTGAAATGGCACAGAGATGATTCAGCTTATTCCCTGAGGCTTGAATGTTGATTCTAAGTTTGGGGTTGGGTCTCAGCCTACCTTTAAGAAAACCCCTCTGTTCCATTTGCTGCCCTGAGCCTTTGACTTTTCACTTCTTAGCTTTCTTCCTTTTTTTTTTTTTTTCTTTGCAACTAAAGGATCACAGCATCACAGAATGTCAGGGAAGGAACCTTGAAAACTCATCCAGTCCAACCCCCCTGCCAGAGGAGAATCACCTACACCAGATCACACAGGAACACCTCCAGGTGGGTCTTGAATATCTACAGAGAGGAGACTCCACAACCCCCTGGGCAGCCTGCTCCAGTCTTCTGTCACCCTCACAGGGAAAAAATTTTTTCCTCCTGTTTCCATGGAACTTCCTATGGCTCAGCTTCCACTATTGCCTGTTGTGCTGTCCTTGGGCACCACCCAGCAGAGCCTGGCTCCAGCCTCTTGGCACTCACCCTGCACATCTTTATCAACATGAATGAAGTCACCTCTTAGTCTCCTTTTCCCCAAGCTAAAGAGACCCAGATTGTAGTTTTGCTTGTACATAGAGCTCCATTTGTTTCCATCTGAGCTAGTCTGGCAATTTAATTTTGGGGTGGGGTTGGGGTCATTTCAACCCCCCACACTGAGCTACACTTTTATTTTCACATTTTCCTCATTCCAGGTTTTTATCTCCATTGCCACTCTCGTTGCAGTTGGCCTACCACAAAATCCTTTTTGTGTGTACCCTTGTTTCTGTAGGCTCACAGAGGTATTTTTTCTATGCATCAGTGACAAATGCAATTTACAAAAAGCTTTTTCCCTTTTTTTTCTTTTGCATTATTTTTTTCCTTATTTATCTCCACCACCTTAGTTACAACACGACTAAAGCTGACATAGGAAGAAGACTGGCAAGAAAGACCACTCTTGCCTCACAGCTTTATTGGTGTTTCTGCACCAGTTGTGATTCTTGGCAACCCAATCCAGCCTTTCCCAGCCTTGGTTGATGAAGTCATGCCCATGACATGAACAAAGAGAGATTCAACTTCACCTCATTCATGTTAGGTGGACTCTTCAGTGTGCTCCTAAGAGGAAGTGATGCATCTGGATACCCTGGGAGAAACAGCTCCAGTTTATTTCCACTGTCATTGCTAACATCTGTGTGCCACACACATTCCTGAGTGGGCAGACTCTGCTCAGGCTCAGCCCTGGGGCTGTTTAGTCTGGAGAAGAGAAGACTGAGAGGGGATCTGATCAATGTCTCTCAATAGCTGAGGGGTGGGTGTCAAGTGGAGGGGGCCAGGCTCTTTTGGGTGGTTCACAGTGATAAGACAAGGAACAATGGGTTCAAAATTGAACAGAGAAGATTTCAGCTCAACATGAGGAGAAACTTCTTTCCAGTGAGGGTGACAGAGCCCTGGAACAGGCTGCCCAGGGAGGTTGTGGAGTCTCCTTCTCTGGAGACTTTCCAACCCCACCTGGATGCATTCCTGTGTGGACTACCCTAAGTGATGCTGCTCTGGTAGGGGGGTTGGACCTGATGATCTCTGGAGGTCCCTTCCAACCTCTGATATACTGTGAGACTGTGATACTGTGACACTGTGAGACTGTGCTTACTTACACCCTGTGACAGGACAAGGGACAATGGATAGAAACTCCAGCACAGGAGGTTCCACCTCAACATGAGGAGGAACTTCTTCACTGGGAGGGTCACAGAGCACTGGAGCAGGCTGCCCAGAGAGGTTGTGGAGTCTCCTTCTCTGGATACTCTCAAGACCCATCTGGATGCATTCCTGAGTGACCTGTGGTGGATTCTATGGTCCTGCTCTAGCAAGGGGTTTGGACTGGATGATCTCCAGAGATCTGTTCCAACCCCTAACATCCTGTAATCCTCTCATCCTGTATGGAGCTTGTGATCCAAAGGGGAGAGGTGTTTTGCATTTCTCTAGTTTGCTGGATTGTTGCATGATTGGTGACAATGTTTAGATTTCCTGGGTAAGTGTGGGAAGCAGGACTCAGCACCTCTGTCACTTCCATCTGCTTTCCCAGAAAAAAACAGGGGAAAGATGGCTGGGATTTCCATGTAGCAAGTTTATGTCTTGAGGCTTAACACCTCAGTAAGTTTACTACACCAGTTGATAATTGTTGCAACACATAATAAGGGGAAAAAATAATCACAAAGTCATCTTCTCTGTGTTTATTTTACATTCAACTCACAGGTGCTGTGTGCTCAGGGATCCATCAGTCCATTCTTCCTCAGTCCAGTAGGTTTAGAGTCAGAGAATCACAGAATTGTCAGGGCTGGAAGGGACCTCAAGGATCATCCAGTTCCAACCCCTCCTGCCATGGGCAGGAACACCTCAGGTTGCTCACAGCCACGTCCAGCCTGGCTGCAAAAACTTCCAGGGATGAGGCTTCTACCACCTCCCTGGGCAACCTGTGCCAGTGTCTCACCACCCTCATGGGGAACAACTTCTTCCTAACATCCAATCTGAATATACCCATTTCTAGGTGTTTTTTTCCATTCCCCCCAGTCCTATCACTCCCTGACACCCTCAAAAGTCCCTCCCCAGCTTTCTTTTAGCCCCCTGAGATCTTGGAAGGCTACAATAAGATCTCCTCAGAGCCTTCTCTTCTCTAGACTGAACAGCCCCAACTCTCTCAGTCTGTCCTCATAGGAGAGCAGCTCCAGCCCTCTGATCATCCTTGTGGCCCTTCTCTGGGCACCTTCCAGCATGTCCATTTGAAGCTGTTAGATGATCTCAGCTAAGTAATGACTGTAGAATGGAGATCCTGTCTCTCTGAAGTGTTTCCAGAATACCCAATCAAAGCTCAGAGCAAGTGGAAGAGGATTACGTTGCTGCTAATAAAGGGCATGATCATTATGGCCACTTCCTCTCTTCTACATCTCAATTTCTTTCACCAACAGTCTCTTATCACTGTAAAAAATGTTAATATGTATTAACTGCCTCCTCCTTTCTGAGATGAATCAGAAAAAAAAAATGAGTCCAGACTTAATATTTTCATTACTGCTGCCAAGATTGTCACAGATCACAGCAGACCAGCACGGTGCTGCTGTGGTTACACACAGGATCACAGGCTCACAGGCTCAAAGGATGTAAGGGATTGGAAGGGACCTCTGGAGATAGTCAAGTCCAATCCCCCCTGCCAAAGCAGGACCATAGAATCCAGCACAGATCACACAGGAATGCATCCAGATGGGTCTTGAGAGTCTCCAGAGAAGGAGACTCCACAACCTCTCTGGGCAGCCTGTTCCAGTGCTCTGTGAGCCTCACAGTGAAGAAGTTCCTTCTCATGTTGAGGTGGAACTTCCTGTGCTGTAGTTTATATCCATTGTCCCTTGTCCTATCCCAGGGTGCAAGTGAGCAGAGCCTGTCCCCTCCCTCTTGACCTCCAGCCCTCAGACATTTAGAAACATTTATTAGATGCCCTCTCAGTCTTCTCCAGGCTAAACAGCCCCAGGGCTCTCAGCCTCTCCTCACAGGGCAGTGCTCCAGTCCCTTCAGTATCCTTTTAGCCCTCCCTTGGACTCTCTCCAGCAGGTCCCTGGTCCTCCTGAACTGGGGAGCCCAGAGCTGGATGCAATATTCCAGGTGAGGTCTCACCAGGGCAGAGTAGAGGGGGAGGAGAACCTCCCTGGCTCTGCTGGACACACTCCTCTGGATGCACCCCAGGATCCCCTTGGCCTTCTTGGCCCCTAGGGCACATTGTTGTCCCAGTCAGAACTTGTTGTCCCCCAGCACTCCCAGGTCCTTCTCCTTGGGGCTGCTCTCCAGCAGATCCCCTCCCAACCTGTCCTGCTGCAGTTTATTCTTCCTTCCCAGGTGCAGGACTCTGCACTGATCCTTGTTGAGCCTCATTAGGTTCCTCTCTGCCCAGCTCTCAGCCTGTCCAAGTCTTACTGAATTACAACCTTTTCAGTGGCATTGCAAAGGATTTTCACACTTAGAGCAAAGCCTAATCTTTATTTTCATCAAGTATGAATCATTTGGGAGTTGTGTTAACCTTGAACAGCTTACAATGGGAGACAATAAAAATCAATAGTTCCAACTCTTCAGGTGACCACAAACTTCAGCTGATTGTGGAGAAAATTTGCCTTTCAACAGCTTTCCCATCATTTCATTTTGACTCCTAGACCATAATTTTTGTATTATATTCCCACATATAAAGTTCATCTTTTATATTACAGTTTTGACATTATCCAAGTGAAATATTGCAAAAGCTCCAAACACATTTTTATATATAGATTTTTTTTTTCTGGAACAACAGGCCCATAACTCATTTAGATTCTGTTTATAAACTACATTCTGTACAACTCAGCAAATAAATAGAGTTTGCAGTCTGGGACCGAACCAAAAAAAAAAACAAAAAAAAAAAAAACAAAAGGTTAAAAATTTCATTCAAGCCAAATGAAAACAGAAACTGACATTACAAAAATAAACCAAAACCAAGAGAGGTAATTAGCAGAAATGGAGTTCGTCTTCTTCTTTTCAAGATGTTCATGTCTCTGCCCTTAGATATCTTACTAGCCATTGATTTTTCCACATTCAGACCAGCATCATAAATTGCTTTCTGTTCACATAAAACTTCATTTCTTTGGGGGACATCATGGGAAAAGACCTTCTTCAGGAGAGGATCTATCCTCTGCCACTCTTGCCAAGCAAAAGCACTTGCATTTGAGAGCATTCAAGCATGGGCTACCATGCTCCAGCTGCCTTTTCTTTCTTTCTTTTTTCTTTTTTTCCCCTCAAAATTTGCAAATGGAGCTACATCTGGGGTGGAACACCTGCATCTGGGGAGGAATAATAAGAGGCACCACGTTAGAGGCTGCCCTGCTGGAAAGCAGCTCCATGGAGAAAGACCTTGGAGTGCTGCTGGACAGCAAGTTCTGCATGGGACAGCAATGTGCCCTTGTGGCCAAGAGAGCCAATGGGATCCTGGGGTGCAGCAAGCAAAGTGTGGCCAGCAGGGCTAGGGAAGTTCTTCTACCTCTCTACTCTGCCCTGCTGAGACCACAGCTGCAATCCTGTGTCCAGTTTGGGGCTCCCCAGTTCAAGAGAGACAGAGACCTGCTGGAGAGAATCCAATGGAGAGCCAGGAGGATGCTTAGGGGACTTGAGCATCTCCCCTGGGAAGAGAGCCTGAGAGCCCTGGGGCTGTTTAGTGTGGAGAAGAGAAGGCTGAGAGGGGATCTGATCAATGTCTCTCAATAGCTGAGGGGTGGGTGTCAAGCGGAGGGGGCCAGGCTCTTTCTGGGGGTGCACATTAATAAGACAAGGAACAACAGGCACAAGCTTGAACATAGAAGATTTCAGCTCAACATGAGGAGAAACTTCTTTCCAGTGAGGGTGACAGAGCCCTGGAACAGGCTGCCCAGAGAGGTTGTGGAGTCTCCTTCTCTGGAGACTTTCCAAACCCACCTTGATGCATTCCTGTGCAGACTGCCCTAAGTGATGCTGCTCTGGCAGGGGGGTTGGACCTGATGATCTCTGGAGGTCCCTTCCAACCTCTAATGTACTGTGGTTCTGTTGTTGCTGCTTAGAACACTGTGGACAGAACAGAAGGAGGGCACCTTTTGAAGGAAAAAATTGTGGTTTCAATGGATTTTAACACAATTCCACTGACAAAAGAAGTGTTTGACTGCAGAAACTACTTCAGACTGATCACACCCCTAGCCTGGCTTGGGAAAACAAATCTAGGAAGCTCTTTATTTCCATCTGTTTTTCTAAGCAAAAAGAAAAAAATATCTGCAGCACAGACTTCATAAGATTGAAAACTTGCTGTGGTGTGAGCCACAAGACTTTCTGCAGCTAGTTATAATGTTGTTTCAGTCTGAGGCATCACCAAAAATAACTACTATAAACTCATTATTTTGAAAGAAAACAACCTGATTTTTATGGAAATTCAGAATGCATACATTTGTTTTTACATAGTCTTCCAATACCAGCTGAAGCCAGTGTTAAAATTAAACATTCTTCTAAAAAAATAATAATATATATATATATATTTATATTCCTGGTTCCTGTAAAGAATGTGATGAATTTTATGCTGCAAGCCAGCTTGGATTTCTCCTAAGAATAGCATTCTAATTGCTATTATTCGTATAGCAATAGCATCTAAATACTTGAATGATTTTTTGGAGCCTCAGGGTGGTAAGTAATGTGCAAGGGAGACAGGCACTGCTCCAAAGCATTCATGTTTGAAATGAATAAGCAGCACAAAGGATTGGTTGTGGGGGAAACAAAATAACCTTCACTGCAGGGCTTTGCCCAGGCTGGTGTGCTGTCTGCATGGGGATGGCACAATAGGAAGGATGATGTCCCAGCCCACCTCTATCAGATCACAGCAGGCACCAGGGGCTGCCCTGCTGGAAAGCAGCTCCATGGAGAAAGACCTTGGAGTGATGGTGGACAGCAAGTTCTGCATGGGACACCAATCATAGAATCACAGAGGAATAGAATCAGTCAGGGTTGGAAGGGACCACAAGGATCATCCAGTTCCAACCCCCCTGCCATGGGCAGGGACACCTCACACCAGACCAGGCTGGCCAGAGCCTCATCCAGCCTGGCCTTAAACACCTCCAGGGATGGGGCCCCAACCACCTCCCTGGACAACCCATTCCAGGCTCTCACCACTCTCATGGTAAAGAACTTTGTCCTGAGTGTGCCCTTGTGCCCAAGAGAGCCAACGGGATCCTGGGGTTCAGCAAGGAAAGTGTGGACAGCAGGGCTAGGGAGATTCTCCTCCCCCTCTGCTCTGCCCTGGTGAGACCAGGAGGGTAGATTTAGAGTACCTATTAGAAAGAAATCCTTTCCTGTGAGGGTGGTGAGACACCATCCCAGGCTGCTCAGAGAAGTGCTGAATGCCTGCTCACTGGAAGCGTTCAAGGCCCTGTTGGATGGATCTTTGAGCAACATGGTCTGGTGGAAGATTTCCCTGCCCAAGGCAAGGGGGTTGGAACTTCATGACCTTTAAGGTCCCTTCCAACCTGATGATTCTAAAAGGAATATGAAGGCTGTGACACTTCATCTATCAAAAGTCCTTGTCAGAATTCCTCTTGCCTGAAGTCCTGTGTTTCAGGTCCATGCAGCACATGCCTGCTCCCTGCACGTGTTTCACTCTTTTTACAGTGGTTTCTCTAGACTTACTAAAGTTTTATCAATACTCCTTGAGTCTCTGTGACATCTCAAGTTTTCCACATTTGGAACTTGCTTCAAGTTTGCAACACACAGAGGGAAATACTACCAGAACTCTGCCTAGTCAGGCTTTCCTAAATAACAAGTTCCCATGAATTCAACTTCTTCTTAATTTGTTGCACATTTTAACCTATGTGGAGTTGTATTTTACCATCCTAAACTGTTTGCTGCACTCTGCAGTCTGTGAGATGCATTCTAAGGACAGTGATACAAAATTTTCAGTGCTTTTTTGTAGTGGTGCACTGTTTGTGAATTCCATATGGAATGAAATATAAACATGAGTTTTAAAAGCTCTTGGCAAAAGTCTGCCTTCAGATTCCAGGTTCAGAGACAGGGAGAGTTCAGCAGAGTGAAAAGCTGGTTATAACCAGTGGTCTAGGGAGGTGCTAGCTGTTCTAGGGAGGTTCTTTTCCCCTCTACACTACCCTGCTGAGACCACAGCTGCAATCCTGTGTCCAGTTTGGGGCTCCCCAGTTGAAGAGAGACAGAGACCTGCTGGAGAAAATCCAACAGAGAGCCATGAGAATGCTTAGGGGACTTGAGCATCTCCCCTGAGAAGAGAGCCTGAGAGCCCTGGGGCTGTTTAGTGTGGAGAAGAGAAGACTGAGAGGGGATCTGATCAATGTCTATCAATATGTGAGGGGTGGGGGTCAAGTGGAGGGGGCCAGGCTCTTTTGGGTGATGCACAGTGATAAGACAATGAACAACAGATTCAAGCTTGAACATAGAAGATTTCAGCTCAGCATGAGGAGAAACTTCTTTGGAGTGAGGGTGACAGAGCACTGGAACAGGCTGCCCAGGGGGGTTGTGGAGTCTCCTTCTCTGGAGACCTCCAAAACCCACCTGGATGCATTCCTGTGCAGACTACCCAGGTTGATCCTGCTCTGTCAGGGGGGTTGGACTCAATGATCTCTGGAGGTCCCTTCCAACCTCTAACATTCTGTGATTCTGTGACCCTGTGGTACTGTGTGCTAAATTTGAACTGATTCAATGACTCATTTGAAATCCCACTGCTTGCATTTGTAATTATTGACTTATTGACTAGCTAATGGACTAAGGGACTAACTCCTTATTGAGTTGGGTTGGTGTTTCTTTGCTCCTAAATATTCACAGAACAATCAGGATGATCTTCAGCTTCACAATGTTCACCAGATGTTCCCTTTGACCATTCTCTGCTGTTTGTCCTGTGGGATTTGCCACCCCAGCCATATGGCATCATTTCTAACCCCTGAAGCCGTGACAAACTCCTAAATCTGGAGACTGATGAAAAACAAAAGCTGACTGCCATTAGGAATCCTCAGAAGAAAATCACATCCCAAAAATATTTTCCTTTTTCTTTCCCACCCCCCCCCCCCCCGAATCTTGAATATTTTCACCCATTCCACATAAGCTTCCAAATGATGATGAATAGCATGAAAGAGAAAAAAAAATCCTAAGGTTCTGCTGTTGCTCAGGGGTTGCACAGCCCACACTTTTCTCATTTGAGGAATTACAGAATCACAGAAGCACAGAATGTTAAGGGCTGGAAGGGAAAGATTATAGAATCATAGAATTGTTGGGGTTGGAAGGGACCTCAAGGATCATCCAGTTCCAACCCCCCTGCCATGGGCAGGGACACCTCACACTACAGCAGGTTGCTCACAGCCACATTCAGCCTGGCCTTAAAAGCCTCCAGGGATGAGGCTTCCACCACCTCCCTGGGCAACCTGTGCCAGTGTCTCACCACCCTCATGGGGAAGAACTTCTTCCTTATGTCCAGCCTGAATCTCCCTACTTCAAGCTTTATTCCATTCCCCCCAGTCCTATGACTACCTGATATCCTAAAAAGTCCCTCTACAGCTTTCTTGTAGCCCTCTTCAGATACTGGAAGGCCACAAGAAGGTCTTCTCAGAGCCTTCTCATCTCCAGACTGAACAACCCCAACTCTCTCAGTCTGGCTCCATATGACAGACCATCTTGTCCCAGCTTCTTGCACCAGCTAGAGTGTGGTGGTTGGAAGGGACCTCCAGAGATCATCCAGTCCAATCCCCCTGCCAGAGCAGCATCACCTAGAGCAGATCACACAGAAACACATCCAGGCAGGTTTGAATATCTCCAGAGAGGGAGACTCCACAACCCCCCTGGGCAGCCTCTTCCAGTCTTTTGTCACCCTCACAGGGAAAAAATTTTTCCTCCTGTTTCCATGGAAATTCCTCTACCTCAGCTTCCACCACTGCCCCTTGTGCTGTCATTGGGCATCACCCAGCAGAGCCTGGCTCCAGCCTCTGGGCACTCACCTTGCACATCTTTATCAACATTAATGAGGGTCTAATTTTTTTTTTTTTTTTTACTTTTCTTTGGAAAAAGACTGAAAATTATTTGCAAATTGGGTCAAATTCAGTACACAAATCTGGTCAAAAAGAAATTTTGCTACCTGGTTTGGGCTTTTGTTGCTCTCATCCTCTTCATCATCATCATTATTATTATTAGCCTTTGAATGTGGTAGTTCTTCAATTAATTCAATGTATTGATTCAATCAACATATTTACTTTGCAAAATGTGCTTTCAAACAAAGATTTCTGGGCAAGACAGAGATATTGGCTCTTCTCCTTAAGCAAATAAATACCATTTTAGGAATATTAGGGGAAAACACATATAAATTGGCACTTTTCTTCAGGATTTCTGCACATAGCAGCACATTTTTTCACAGTTATATAAAAGTCAACTTTCCTTGAACATTTTTTCTTCTTTTTTTTTTTTTCTTTTTTGAAACAACTAACACTTTTCTTCAATATCTGGAAATGATTCCTCCCCAAACCAGCATGTCTTAAACTTCCAAAGTTTAAGACTGCTAAAAACACTCTCCACATGGCATATTTCATAACACTAGGCTATTCTATTCATCACTCATCACTTTGGTATCAAAGTGTTCAAAGCTTGAAAGAAAATTTAATGGGTTTTCCATTAAAAAAAAAAATTAAAAGCTGGCTGGAAGAGGCTGCCCAAGGGGGTTGTGGAGATACTCTCTGGAGATACTCAAGACCCACCTGGCTGTGTTCCTGTGTGATCTGCTCTAGGTGATCCTGCTCTGGCAGGGGGGTTGGGCTGGATGAGCTTTGGAGGTCCCTTCCAGCCCCTAACATTCTCCGATTCTGTGATTCTCAGAGATCACAGAAAGTTGCTTGAGATAATGTGCAAGAATTTGCTCCAGTGTCAGCATCTTTACTCTCAGCATCTTTAAACAGGACCTGAGAGAAAACAGGAAAATATGGCTCTTGTTTTAATGTGCAGGTTTGCTATCTGCAAAAGGACAATGAATTTGGACACTCACTGCAACCCAGTAACCCAATGTAACCCAGACCAATGCAAGGTGGCATGCAAAGGAATGATGGATCACAGCATCACAGGATGTTAGGGGTTGGAAGGGACCTTCAAAGATCATCAAGTCCAACTCCCCTGCCAGAGCAGGACCACAGAATCCAGCACAGATCACACAGGAATGCATCCAGATGGATGTTGAAAGTTTCTGGAGAAGGAGACTCCACAACCTCTCTGGGCAGCCTGTTCCAGTGCTCTGTGACCCTCACAGTCAAGAAGCTCCTCCTCATGTTGAGGTGGAACCTCCTGTGCTGGAGTTTATATCCATTGCCCCTTGTCCTATCCCAGGGTGCAAGTGAGCAGAGCCTGTCCCCTCCCTCTTGACCCCCAGCCCTCAGGTATTTATAAATCTTTATTAAATGTCCTCTCAGTCTTCTCCTCTCCAGACTAAACAGCCCCAGGGCTATCAACCTCTCCTCATCAAGCAGTGCTCCATTCCCTTCATCATGACAATCAAAAGAGATCTGTTTCCCTGAAAGAGAGAGAAAAGATGGGGTCTAAAGGTATATGGTAGGAAGAGCTGATCTGGCTGTCACATTTATCCCCTCTTCACATAACATTCTGTGAAGCTGCAAAATTAAGAAGATCCAAATCTGGATACCAAGCAGCAACAAAATCTGCAGTTTGACCAGCCCTTCCACACGTTTATGACAGAATCATAGAATCATTCAGGTTGGAAAACACCCCCAGGATCACCAAGTCCAACCCACAACCCTACTCTACAAGGGTCACCCCTAAACTATAGCCCCAAGCACCACAGCCAAACCACCTTGAAACACATCCAGGCTTGGGGACTCCACCACCTCCCTGGGCAGCACATTCCAATCCCTGACCACTCTTGCTGGGAAAAATTTTTTCCTAATGTCCAGTCTAAACCTACCCAGTGGCAGCTTGAGGCCATTCCCTCTTATTCTATCACTAATTCCCTGTGAGAAGAGACCAGCACCAACCTCTCCACAACCTCCTTTCAAGTAGTTGTAGACAGCAATGAGGTCTCCCCTCAGACTCCTCTATTCCAGCTAACCATCCCCAGCTCCTTCAGTCTCTCTTCATCAGATTTATTCTGCAGACCCTTCACCAACTTCCTTGCCCTCCTTTGCACTGTCTCCAGCACCTCCTCATCATTCCAGTTTTAATTCCCCCATTGGTTTAGTTCATAATCAAGAAGATACTTCATCATGAGAAACATTTCCAAACAGGAACAGTAGAAAGACTCTTCAGCAGTGTCTTTTCCCTCTTGGATTAGGACCTTCATGCTATGCTATAATCACATAGTTAAGTTTCTTTAACTAGAGTAACTGAGGAATACTTCAGGAGTTATCTGTTGTGACAAGCCTAGGATCATGTTTTACATCTATAAAAGAAAGAAAAAAGGGAGGAAAATGAAAAAAGGGGGGGAAGTCAAAGAGAAAGAAAAAACCCAAGAAAAATAACAAAGGAAAAAATGAAAGAAAAAAAATAGAAAAGGAGAAAGAAAAAAGAAAAGGGGGGAAAAGATATAAGAAGAAAAGAAAAAAGAAGAAAAGGAAAAAGAAGAAAAAGAAAAGGAAAAAGAAAACAGAAAAAAGGAAAAAGAAAAAAGAAGAAAAGGAAAAGGAAAAAAGTGAAAAGAAAGAAGAAAAGGAAAAAGAAGAAAAGGAAAAAGAAAGAAAAAAAAGAAAAGGGAAAAGAAAAAAGAAGGAAAGGAAAAAGAAAAAAAGAAAAAGGGAAAAGAAAGAGGAAAAGGAAAAAGAAGAAAAGGAAAAAGAAAAAAAAAGAAAAGGGAAAAAATAAAAGGGAAAAGAAAAAAAGAAGAAAAGGAAAAAGAAAAAGAAGAAAAGGAAAAAGAAAAAAAAGAAAAAAGGGAAAAGAAAGAAGAAAAGGAAAAAGAAAGAAAAAATAAAAGGGAAAAGAAAAAAGAAGAAAAGGAAAAAGAGAAAAAGAAGAAAAGGAAAAAGAAAGAAAAAAGAAGACAAGGAAAAAGAAGAAAAAAGAAGAGAAGGAAAAAGAAAAAAGAAGAAAAGGAAATAAAAAGAAAAAAGAAGAAAAGGAAAAAGAGAAAAAGAAGAAAAGGAAAAAAGAAAGAAAAAGAAGAAAAGAAGAAAAGAAATATAAGAAAAAGAAAAAGAAAGAAAAAGAAGAAAAGGGAAAAGAAAGAAAAAGAAGAAAAGAAGAAAAGAAAAATAAGGAAAAAGAAAGAAAAAAGAAGAAAAGGGAAAAGAAAGAAAAAGAAGAAAAGAATAAAAGAAGAAAAGAAGAAAAGAAAAAAAGAAAAATAAGAAAATGAAAAAGAAAGAAAAAAGATGAAAAGGAAAAAGAAGGAAAAAGAGGAAAAAAAAAAAAAGAAATAGAGAAAAGGATAAGATCATAATCCTGCACATTTTTTCAGGATGGGTGAAAATGGATGATGACTTTGTTTATCTGGAAGAACTGTTTCTCATTAGGATTTCTCCCAGCAGTTCCAATGTTTGATACCACTTTGGTCACTGCAGAGAACCATATGTTCTGGATGAAACCCCACAGTGGTCTTCCTGTGCTTTTCACCACTTCTACAGTGCTTCAATCATTTGGTTATGTTCTCATTGAACTGGCTTCAGTCCTTCAGGCCTATTGAGTGCTGTCATAAACCTTCAACCCAGTTAAAATGTATTTTGGACACTTCAAATAGATGAAGAACCTGAGTGGAGGCAGTCTGATCTATAGATTGGAATAAATTTCCCAGTCCTATTTCTGGCTTTCTCCTTGTCTTCCATGCATTCCAGCCTCTGAGCAGGATATTAATCACACAGCTCCTGACTGATCAGGATCCAACTGCAGCCCTTGTGGAAGCTCAAGTTCTTATGAAAAAGCACCAGAGGGTGATGCTGATGTGCTGCCCAAGGAGGGAATGACTCCAAGAATAAAACTGGTAAAGAAGTGTAATGGGACGGAAGAAAAAAATTCCTTAGTGTATAGGAGAAACATCTATAACTTAATTTCCTTTTGGAGTTATGGACAAATGTAGTACATCTGTTGAGAGCAATTTTGGAGCTGCTACCTTTGCAGTGGCATCAGCCACACTCAGACAGAACATTCAGGTCTTGCAGTGTCAGCCAGCTGTAAGAGGCAGGAGAAATGCATAGATAAGAAACAGTAAAATTAAACTAAAGGAAGCAGTGGTGCAGGAGGTTATTGTGTGGGTGCATTATAAGAAATAATAGATATGAATGCTCTGCTGAAAATACAAAAGATCTTTTTTCTTCCAAATCTTGAATCACAGAATCACAGAATGTTAGGGGCTGGAAAGGACCTCCTAAGCTCATCAGGTCCAACCCCCCTGCCAGAGCAGGATCACCTAGAGCAGGTCACACAGGAACACAGCCAGGTGGGTGTTGAATATCTCCAGAGAAGGAGACTCCACAACCCCCCTGGGCAGCCTCTTCCAGTCTTCTGTCATCCTCACAGGGAAAAAATGTTTCCTCCTGTTTTCATGGAACTTCCTATGCCTCACCTTCCACCATTGCCCCTTGTGCTGTCACTGGGTACCACCTAGCAGAGCCTGGCTCCAGCCTCTTGGCACTCACCCTGCACATCTCTCTAAACATGAATGAGGTCACCTCTCAGTCTCCTCCAAGCTACAGAGCCCTCAGCTCCCTCAGGCTCTCCTCAGAAGGAAGATGTTCCACTATCTGCATCATGTTTGTGGCTCTGTGCTGGACTCTCTCAAGCAGTTCCCTGAGGTCCTTCTTGAACTGAGGGGCCCAGAACTGGACACAATATTCCAGATGTGGTCTTACCAGGGCAGAGCAGAGGGGGAGGAGAACCTCTCTTGACCTACTGACCACAGCCCTTCTAATCCACCCCAGGACACCATTTGCCTTCTTGGCCACAAGAGCACATTGCTGGCTCATGGTCAACCTCCCATCCACTAGGACCTCCAGGTCCTTTCCCCTTCACTGCTCTCCAGCAGGTCAGTCCCCAGTCAATACTGCTCCATGAGGTTGTTCTTTCCCAGGTGCAGGACTCTACACTTGCCCTTGTTGAACTTCATTCCATTTCTCCCTGCCCAGCTCTCAGCCTGTCCAAGTCTCACTGAATGGCAGCACAACCCTGCTGGGTCAGCCACTCCTCCCAGTTTGGTGTCATCAGCAAACTTGCTGACAGTGCTCTCTGTGCCCTCATCCAGGTGGTTGGTGAATGTATTGAAGGGCAACACGTGTGTGATTCAGCAGATAAAACTGGAGGTCTTCTACACTAGGCTTGAATTTTAGACACAGTATCTTTTTTAAACTAAGAGAGTGGAAAGGATATGTTTTTCCTTATTCTATTTTTGTCCCTAAACTCAGGTGGAAACAGAAAATAACTAATTTATTTTGAATTTGTGTTGTACCATGGAACGATTTTTAGGAACCACTCTCTCATTGCTATCTAGGGATATAGATTTTTAAGACAGGATACTGTCTAGACCAAGGCAACTTACATTCTGCCTTCAAATCACAGAATCAACCAGGTTGGAAAAGACCTCAGAGATCACCAAGTCCAACCTATTACCTAACACCTAACACCTCCTGACAACTGAACCATGGCTCCAGGTGCTACATCCAAGCTTTTTTTTAACACCTCCAGGGATGATGACTCCACCACCTCTTAAGAATCTTAATAAGTTCTTCTTTACTGTGAGATTGTTGGGACTCTGGAAATGTCTTCTCAGGGAGGCTGTGGATGCCTCTTCCCTGGGTGCTCAATGCCAGGTTGGATGAGGCCTTGAGCAGCTGAATCTAGTTGAGAGGCATCCCTGCAATGTTGTAGTAGAAGATGGCTGAGGTCCCTAAGCCATGCTATGATTCTGTGATTCCAGGTTTGGAGCAGGAGAAGGAATATTCTTGCTCATCCATTAGAAATGGATGTCATCCTCATCCTTTAAAAAACTTAATGAATTTGCATGAAGACATCTGAACAACATTCAGACAAATACTGTTAGTTTTGTTGTTTTCTTTTTCTAAAGTGAGGGGGTTTATTTTAATGGAAATCCATCTTTTATTTGCTTTCATCCTCTGGAGAAGAGGATGAGACCTGCTGAGACCACAGCTGCAATCCTGTGTCCAGTTTGGGGCTCCCAAGTTCAAGAGAGACAGAGACCTGATGGAGAGAGTTCAACAGGGAGCCACGAGGATGCTTAGGGGACTTGAGCATCTCCCCTGTGAAGAGAGACTGAGAGCCCTGGGGCTGTTTAGTGTGGAGAAGAGAAGGCTGAGAGGGGATCTGATCAATGTCTCTCAATAGCTGAGGGGTGGGTGTCAAGTGGAGGGGGCCAGGCTCTTTTGGGTGGTGCACAGTGATAAGACAAGGAACAATGGGTTCAAACTTGAACATAGAAGATTTCAGTTCAACATGAGGAGAAATTTTCCAGTGGGGGTGACAGAGCACTGGAACAGGCTGCCCAGGGGGTTGTGGAGTCTCCTTCTCTGAAGACTTTCCAACCCCACCTGGATGCATTCCTGTGCAGACTACCCTAAGTGATGCTGCTCTGGCAGGTTGGACCTGATGATCTCTTCCTTCCAACCTCTGATATACTGTGAGACTGTGATACTGTGACACTGTGATACTGTGCTAGCCTCACAAATTTCAGGCAGTTAGCTAGAAAAGCCTTAACAGCATTTCAGAGGTTTGAGTTCAGTTCTCTTCTCTGGGATTCTCAGCTCTGGTTGTACATTTTGCTAAATGAAACAAGCAGCAGGAATCCAGCCCTTTGCATTTCTGTTTGCACCCTTGAAAACAAAATTTGAAAGGGATGGAAAGGGGAAAAGGAAAAATTACAGAGGTGAGACTGAAGAGTATAACAAAACAAAAATCAAACACATGAGAAAAAAGGAAGAGCAGGAGGCCAAGTTTATGTCTTCAGCCTTCCACAGGATTATTTCCTGATGCAGTTTTCCACAGAAGCAATTCTGAAAAATAAGAATATCCAGGGGCAATCACTCAGTTCTATAAAGCAACATCAGGAAGCCACCATGTGTTGCCTTCTTAACAAGATATAAAGAATTTTCTATTTGTTGAAGGGGCAAAGCAAAAGGAAACTGAAACTCTGAAAAGCTGCCCACACAATGAATTATTTCTTGTAGCCCATTTAAAACAGGTCCCAGCCTAAAATAAGCCTCAGCTATCTTATCTCTTCTTCAAGGGTCTGGCTTTTGCTGCCACTTCTACTCTGTGGTCACCCCTGATGAAGCATTCCACACTAACACACTTAGATGGTGTTTCACAGAAGAGGCATTAGCTAGACCACACCAGCCGGAAAACCACAGCAGCAAAACTCCGGGCTGGCACTAATAAGGATCATGAAGATAAAATTCACTCTCCCTCCCCCTAGATGCTGTCCCAGGCAAACTCACAGTGTAGCCAGCAGGGCAAGGGAGATGATTCTCCCTGTTCTGCAACACTCTGGTGAGACCCCACCTGGAGTACTGTGCCCAGGAGCCCCTATTACAAGAAACATCTGGAGGTGATGGAAGGTGTCCAGAGAGGAGTGTGACCATCCATGAGGATGAGCAGAGGGCTGGAGCTCCTCTCCTATGTGGACAGGCTGAAAGAGTTGGGGTTGTTCAGTCTGGAGATGAGAAGGCTCCGAGGAGACCTTCTTGTGACCTTCCAGTATCTGAAGGGGGCTACAAGAAAGCTGGGGAGGGACTTTTTAGGGTGTCAGGGAGTGATAGGAGTAGGGAGAATGGAGCAAAACTAGAAATGGGGAGAATCAGATTGGATGTTAGGAAGTTCTTCCCCAGAAGGGTGGTGAGAGACTGGCACAGGTTGCCCAGGGAGGTGGTGGAAGCCTCATCCCTGGAGGTTTTTGCAGCCAGGGTGGATGTGGCTGTGAGCAACCTGCTGTAGTGTGAGGTGTCCCTGCCCATGGCAGGGGGGTTGGAACTGGATGATCCTTGAGGTCCCTTCCAACCCTGACAATTCTATGATTCTGTAACTGCAATGAGACCTCCAACATCCACTAGTCAGGATGCAAACCAACCCTCAGCATAAAGTGGCAGGACTGCAGATCCAGTTTACAAAATTTCTTATGATCAAAGGGAGAAGATAAGTTCCTCCCATTTACTTGTATTATGGAAGACAAAGCTCTGCTGGCTGCTCTGCAATGGTTTCATCTTGCACCAGAGATAAGATCTCACCTTGCATCCAGACCAAGACATTCTCCACAGGCTCATAACATATAGTTTCCTTTTAAAAAAGCAATATCCCCTTAATATATGCAACTGAACTTGTGAATTATCTGCACAAACACACCAGACTTGGACCAGGCAGTCTCATAACTGCTGGCACACAGCAAGGTTTGCTGCACAGCACTTAGATTTTTATTTTCCCCACTGAATAACCAAGGCACAATTACCTTTGTGAGAGTTTGATAAACTTGGTGATGTGGGATATTTAGGCAGGATCTGTTGGGGATTTCATCCTGTACTGCTGTTATTGGCATATTTGGTGTTTAGACATTTTTTTTTTTATGCCTTCTGTAAGCCTGTAAGTCTAAATAAACTTTTTGGTTTGTATTATTTTTTTTTTTTTGCTGGAATTTAATTTATAATTAAATCAATCTGTGTGTGCACTGAATCTGATTAAAAAAAAAACAAACAAACAAACAAAAAAACATTTCACAAAAATAAAGCAACAGGCTTAAAAGGTGGAGGGGGAAAAATTGCTGAGAGTTTTCCTACTTCAAAGTCTTCTCTGCCCCATGCAAACCTCTCTTCTTCCCCATCACTTTTGCCTTCCCCACTAAAGAAACTTTATTTTTTTTAATTTTGGTGGGTTTTTTCCTTTGAATTCATAGGTATTCAGTGTGTATTCATTACAGAACTAGAATGAGAAAATGTTAGCTTTATCTCTTGCCTCTCGTATTTTTCACAGCATGGGATTTGCAGTATCACAGTACAGTAGAGGTTGGAAGGGACCTCCAGAGATCATCCAGTCCAAACCCCCTGCCAGAGCAGCATCACCCAGGGGAGTCTGCACAGGAATGCATCCAGGTGGGGTTGGAATGTGTCTAGAGAAGAAGACTCCACAACCCCCCTGGGCAGCCTGTTCCAGGGCTCTGTCACCCTCACTCCAAAGAAGTTTCTCCTCTCCTTCTATGTTCAAGCTTGTACTTGCTATTCTTTGTCTTATTACTGTGCACCCCCCAAAAGTGCCTGGCCCCCTCCTCCTGACACCCACCCCTCAGCTATTGAGAGACATTGATCAGATCCCCTCTCAGCCTTCTCTTCTCCACACTAAACAGCCCCAGGGCTCTCAGGCTCTCTTCACAGGGGAGATGCTCAAGTCCTCTAAGCATCCTCATGGCTCTCCCTTGGATTCTCTCCAGCAGGTCTCTGTCTCTCTTGAACTGGGGAGCTCAAAACTGGACACAGGATTGCAGCTGTGGTCTCAGCAGGGCAGAGTAGAGGGGAAAAGAACCTCCCTAGCCCTGCTGGCCACACTTTCCTTGCTGCACCCCAGGATCCCATTGGCTCTCCTGGGCACAGGGCACATTGCTGTCCCATGCAGAACTTGCTGTCCACCAGCACTCCAAGGTCTTTCTCCATGGAGCTGGATTCCTGTGAACAGACATCAGTAGGCTGGGAAAAAGCAGAGGTCAGTTCTTATCTCGATCCATTGAGCCAGTCTGTGGGCTCTGAGCCTGGTCAAACCCTGGATTACTAGAGAATCACTCATCAACCACTGCATAAGCAAAAGGCAAGCCAGTTTCTGTCACAGAGCAGCCCTCTCGCATCAGGAATCCCTCTGTTGAAATTCTGATTGCTAACCACAACGTCTGGAGCAGAGGCTCTGATTTTAGGATCTAACAGAGACATTTCTCATCCACAGACTGGACAACCCAAACCACCTGAATTGAAGCAGTGCTGCAGCTTCATGTTACATGCTTCTAATTAGAGTGCAGATTGATAGTGACTTCATTATCACCCCTCAGAACCTTCCTTAACCTGTCTTTTGCCAACATAAAAAGACCCCAACCCAAACCCTGTCTGTGCTATTGTGACTGCTTATATCTGAGGCTTTATCTTCCCCTTCCTGCTCACTCTGTATCCATCTATTGCCTCATATTTAGAAGCTATTTCTTCTGCATTTGCAAAATGTCTGTTAAAATGGGATCTAGACCCATGACTGGGTGTCCTGAGCATCACAACAAGGTGAAGACAGGTCAGCATCAGGCTTCTCAGCTTCAAGTGCATGGGGACAGACACAAGGAATGATCAGAGGCAACAGCTCCTTCCTGTTTTCCCTCTGGACACTTATTTTTGCCCTTCTCATGCCATTCAGATTTATTCAAACAATTAAAAGAACCAAATAACCTGAGCCCTGTTCCATCCTATCAAAGCTTTATCTCTCCAGCAAGTAGAAAAACTCCCATTTGACTATTTGGAACTTGTCCAGAGAAGGGTGATCAGAGGACTGGAGCTCCTCTGCTATGGAGATAGGCTGAGAGAGTCGGGGTTGTTCAGTCTGGAGAAGAGAAGGCTCCGAGGAGACCTTCCTGTGGCCTTCCAGTATCTGAAGGGGGCTACAAGAAAGCTGGGGAGGGACTTTTGAGGGTGTCAGGGAGTGATAGGACTGGGGGGGATGAAGCTAACCTATAGGAGGGGAGATTTAGATTAGATGTTAGGAAGAAGTTTTCCCCATGAGGGTGATGAGACACTGGCACAGGTTGCCCAGGGAGGTGGTGGAAGCCTCATCCCTGGAGGTTTTTGCAGCCAGGCTGGATGTGGCTGTGAGCAACCTGCTGTGGTGTGAGGTGTCCCTGCCCATGGCAAGGGAGTTTAGAACTGGATGATCCTTGAGTTCCCTTCCAACCCTCACAGTTCTATGATTCTGTGACTATATTCTGGTCAGAACATGATTTCAAGTAACCTAACCCCAAATTGCAATGAGTATTACTCTACAACCCTTTCTTCTACCAGAAATTCTATTTAGCTAATGACTCACAATAAACCTCTCCTCATTTACCAAATACATTCCTGAAGTGCAGTATCATTTCATACTCCTTGAAATAGAAAATGTGACTCCCAGGGAGGTTTTGTCTGTGGCAGAAAGGATTTGCAAAATGTTCTGCACGTTCTCTGTTTTGAATCCTTCCAAATTTTGCCTTTAGCATAAAAAATATTGGGAAAATAACTTGTACAAATTATTTTAGTTTTAGAAGCTGAGGGAGCTGGGGGTGTTTAGCCTGGAGAAAAGGAGGCTCAGGGGTGACCTCATTGCTATCTACAACTACCTGAAGGGAAGTTGCAGCCAGGTGGGGGTTGGTCTCTTCTCCCAGGCAAGCAGCACCAGAACAAGAGGACACAGTCTCAAGCTGTGCCAGGGGAGGTTTAGGCTGGAGATTAGGAGAAAGTTCTTCACAGAGAGAGAGATTGCCCATTGGAATGAGCTGCCCAGGGAGGTGGTGGAGTCACCATCCCTGGAGATGTTCAAGAGAAGCCTGGATGAGGCACTCAGTGCCATGGTCTGGTTGATTGGATAGGGCTGGGTGATAGGTTGGACTGGAGGATCCCTGTGGTCTCTTCCAACCTGCTGGATTCTATGATTCTATGACCTTGGTTGGGAAACATAAAATGGAAAAAAAAAACAAAGAGTCAACAAAGAGAGAACAAGTCAATGCAACCAGGGCTTCCTGGAAAACAGCTCCTCCTGAACCTGTTTAAGAAGACCTGAAACTGCTTCTTTGCTCCTAGGTGCTGTTAAAATTTGTCATGTAAAACAGAATCACAGAATTACGGAATCAATAAGGTTGGAAAAGACCTCAAGGATCATCAAAGTCCAACCCGTCACCCAAGACCTCATGACTACTAAACCATGGCACCAAGTGCCACATCCAATCCCGTCTTGAACACCTCCAGGGATGGTGACTCCAACACCTCCCTGGGAAGCACATTCCAATGTCTAACAACTCTCTCCGTGAAGAATTTTCTCCTCACCTCCAGCCTAAACCTCCCCTGGCACAGCTTGAGACTGTGTCCTCTTGTTCTGGTGCTGGTTGTCTGGGAGAAGAGCCCAACCCCCTCCTGGCTACAACCTCCCTTCAGGTAGTTGTAGACAGCAATGAGGTCTGCCCTGAGCCTCCTCTTCTCCAGGCTAAACACCCCCAGCTCCCTCAGCCTCTCCTCCAGGGCTGTGCTCCAGACCCCTCCCCAGCCTTGTGCCCTTCTCTGGACACATTCAAGTATCTCAATGTCCTTCTTGAATTGAGGGGCCCAGAACTGGACACAGTACTCAAGGTGTGGCCTAACCAGTGCTGTGTACAGGGGTACAATGACCTCCCTGCTCCTGCTGGCCACATTATTCCTGATGGAGGCCAGGATGCCATTGGCTCTCTTGGCCACCTGGGCACACTGCTGGCTCCTGTTCAGCTGCTGTCACCCAGTACCCCCAGGTCCCTTTCCACCTGGCTGCTCTCCAGCCACTCTGACCCCAGCCTGTAGCTCTGCATGGGGTTGTTGTGGCCAAAGTGCAGCACCCGGCACTTGGACTTGTTGAATGTCATTCTGCTGGACTCTGCCCATCTGTCCAGCCTGTCAAGGTCCCTCTGCAGAGCCCTTCTACCCTCTAACAGATCAACACCTGCTCCCAGCTTGGTGTCATCTGCAAATTTACTAATGGTGGACTCAATCCCCTCATCCAGATCATCAACAAAGGTATTGACCAGGAACAAAGATATTGAACAAGAAACACTGGCAGCCTGATCACCTCCAGTGCACAGCTGCAAGTACCATGACCACAGGCATGTCAGGTTCCTGAAACCAAGGGCAAACCCTTCCTCACCCTGGATTACACACCCAAGACTTACCATTCTCCAGTAACAGCCAGCACAACAGATTTGGGTTTTGGGGGTTTGGTTTTTGTTTGGTTGGGTTTTTTTTTTAATCATATTTGTCTGGTTTAAACTTTGCACCCCATCTGCTCAGTTCTTTGCTCCTGAGAGAGGATGGGAGAGGATTATTCCAGGTGCTACAGTTTAGCCCCTGTTGAACTGAGGAAAAATCATCTCTTATTTATTCTTTGGAACCTGGCTTGAAACCTTGGCTGTGTTAAATCAATGAAAACACTTCTGTTGGCTTGAGAGATGTTAGTGCCTATGAATATACTATTCAAAGCTGGAGCTGAGGGGGGGGGGAAAAAAGCCTGTAAAATACAGGCAGCAGGCAGCTCTGCAGAATAACTGGACCAGAAAGAAAAAAAAAAACAAGTACATGTTCCCTAGCCTCAGTGTCCATAAAACTGAGGTTCACCAGGGTGCTTAGACCTCAGATGGCAGCCCAGAGACAGATCTCAGTCATAGAATCATAGAATCAGTCAGGGTTGGAAGGGACCTCAAGGATCATCCAGTTCCAACCCCCCTGCCATGGGCAGGGACACCTCACACTAGATCAGGCTGGCTACAGCCTCACCCAGTCCTCCTCCTCCTCCCAGCCACTGCCTCTCTCTTGCCCCTCCTGTAACATCTCTCACCCAACCTGTGCCACTGTCACTATCCCAAATGTATGAGGAAGGAGTAGAAGATTTTGCCCTCTACACCCCTCTGGTAAATCAATGTCTTTTCCTCTAGTCTCCTTCCTGGAGACAATTGCCCAGAAATCCTGTCAAATTGCTGAAATTTCCAGTTTTTCCTTCACCTTCCCTATAAGAACAGACAAAAAAAAAAAAAACTCAAACCCAAAAGCTGAGGCCAATACCCAGGATGAAAAATGTCAAGACCACATGTATAAAATTTAACAACGTTATTGGTGCCTAAACCAAAACAACACTGGTGCCTAAAACCAGGACCTCATAAAGGAGAGCCTCCCACACCACTGAAGTGTGTCCAGGTTTGAGCTGCACTGGAAAAGTCATTTTGTATTGCCAGTGCTGTGCTGTGGCTTGTCAAGCAACAGAAACCCATCATTTCTGCATGTGCAATTGCTCTATCAGAACAACCTCCCTGTGGCAGGGGCCAGCCATGCAACACCTGCCCTTGCCAGAAAGGTGGTGACATAACTGGTGCCAGGTTCAAAGGCTCCTCCAGGAGACAAGGGAAGTATCAACAATGTCAAGGACCTTGCCTTGGATCAAGTTTTGGTTGAGCACACATTGAAAGCTCCTCCTGAGGTTTACAGAGACTGCTCATTGCCAGCTGCTGGGAGTATGATATCCCTCAGCCCCACTGCCTCCTTCAGGACTCTTCCAGAGTTGTGTGCTTGGTGGTGTTTTGGCATCATTTGGGAAGCAACTGGAATGTGGGCAAAGATCTGAGCAGTTTTCACAGCTGCTAAGTGTAGTGAATGAAGGATTTTCTCCATTTCTCTTTTGCTTTCATACCCATACACACAGAGAGAGAGAAAGAATGCTGTCTTTGTCTCACCTGAATGTCTTTTACACTCTTGTCTGCACTTTAAAGCACATTCAGAGGAAACCAAGAATGCAAAGCCTACATAAAAGACACAAGATCAAAGGATGTTAGGGGTTGGAAGGGACCTCCAAAGATCATCAAGTCCAACCCCCCTGCCAGAGCAGGACCATAGAATCCAGCACAGGTCACACAGGAACACATCCAGATGGGACTTGAAAGTCTCCAGAGAAGGAGACTCCACAACCTCTCTGGGCAGCCTGTTCCAGTGCTCTGGGACCCTCCCAGTGAAGAAGTTCCTCCTCATGTTGAGGTAGAACCTCTTGTTCTGGAGTTTCCATCCATTGCCCCTTGTCCTATCACAAGGTGCAAGTGAGCAGAGGCTGTCCCTTCCTTCCTGACCCCCAGCCCTCAAATATTTATAGACATTTATTAGATCCCCTCTCAGTCTTCTCCTCTCCAGACTAAACATCCCCAGGGCTGTCAGCCTCTCCCCATCAGGCAGTCCCTTATCCATCCTTGTAGCCCTCCATTGGACTCTCTCGAGTAGATCCCTGCCCCTCTTGAACTGGGGAGCCCAGAACTGGACACATCACAGCCTCACAGTGTATCAGAGGTTGGAAGGGACCTGAAGAGATCATCAGGTCCAACCTCCCTGCCAGAACAGGATCACTTAGGGTATTCCACACAGGAATGCATCCAAGTGGGTTTGGAAAGTCTGCAGAGAAGGAGACTCCAATTCCTACATAAAAAGAACAAATTGCATGCAAATGTAAAAACATACTTCCTGGGACTGCAAAAAAAAAGAGGATGTAAAGGATTCAGAGTCACATCAGGATCCCTATTGATCAGGATTTGCTCAGATCAGTCAGGTGTGAAACCAACTTCAGGGCACAAATGATGCCTTCAAGGTGACCAGTTGTGCCCTCTGCAGTCTCAAATTCTCTTAGTTCCAGATTTGCATCCAGCAGTTCTCCTTCTGTTCCCCAGCTCTCACCTCCTCAGAATAGGAGAGCAAGGACAGAGAAAGCTCTGAGGAGACCTTCTTGTGGCCTTCCAGTATCTTAAGGAGGCTACAAGAAAGCTGGGGAGGGACTTTTTAGGATCTCAGGTAGTGATAGGACTGGGGGGAATAGAGCAAAACTAGAAGTGGGGAGATTCAGATTGGGTGTTAGGAAGAAATTCTTCCCCATGAGGGTGGTGAGACACTGGCACAGGTTGCCCAGGGAGGTGGTGGAAGCCTCATCCCTGGAGGTTTTTGCAGCCAGGCTGGATGTGGCTGTGAGCAACCTGCTGTAGTGTGAGGTGTCCCTGCCCATGGCAGGAGGGTTGGAACTGGATGATCCTTGAGTTCCCTTCCAACCCTGACAATTCTATGATTCTATGGAGAAGAACAGGAGTTGTGGGGTGCCACATCCAAAGCCCATACTGGAAGCAGGTTTGGCAAGCCAAATGGGAAAGCCCAGGCTGCAGGGTGGTCAGGGAAGCTCAGTTTGTTGGTGCTGGGGTCAGGGGAAAGACAGGGAATGCTTCCTAGAAGCATTTTAATCCATTGTGGGAGAGCAAGAGGCCAGCTACTGAGGACAGCCTGTTAGCCTAGAGAGGAGGAGGCTCAGGGGAGACCTCATTGCTCTCTACAACTACCTGAAGGGAGGTTGTAGCCAGGTGGGGGTTGGTCTCTTCTCCCAGGCAACCCAGCAACAGAACAAGAGGACACAGCCTCAAGCTGTGCTGGGGGAAGTTTAGGCCTGATCTTAGAAAGAAGTTCTTCCCAGAAAGAGAGATTGGCCATGGGAATGTGCTGCCCAGGGAGGTGGTGGAGTCAGCATCCCTGGAGGTGTTCGAAAAAGGCTTGGATGTGGCACTTGGAGCCATGGTTTAGTTGTCAGGAGGTGTTAGGTAATAAGTTGGACTTGATGACCTCTGAGGTCTTTTCCAAGCTGGTTGATTCTGTGATTCTGTGAGGACAGATCTTCACCCACTGCCTGGAAAGAATCAGTGTGCAGCGAGGCTCAAGCTCTGGCTGCAGAGCTGCGCCAAGGTCGAGCCAGGGCTCCCTGGTTATAGGCAATGTCTGTGTGGACACAAGGAGGAGAGGTGAGCTGCTGGCTCCAGTCACTGTTGCAGTCCCTAACAGCCTCCCCCCCTCCTCTGCTTTCCTAGCTAATATTTAGTTGAAAGGCATCCAAGGAAAAGCCATGGGAGGCTTGTGCTGGTGATTCAATGAGTGTCATTCTTCCCTCTGACTCAGCCTGCAGCCATTTCCCGTCAATGGGGGTTAACCAGTCCTCCATGGCTGGGGCAGAGACTTCTCTTGTAGGGCCAGACACAGAGAACAGAAGCCCTGACCAGCAGTGTGAAACACATTGGCAGCTGCAGCCCAGCCAAGGGATTTTTCCTAGTTCAGGATGAGCAAATGGATTCGCTCCTGCACATTTTGCTAAAGCAGTACCAGATCCAGCTTCCACCCATAGAGTGCCAGCCTTAGGGGCAAGGACAGTCCTGCCTCAGGGTGAAAATGACCCTTTTTATTTTTTTAATTGTGTCCCAACAAGGTGATATTTTTCATCTGGGCTTTGTCCTGCTGCGAGGGTTTGTGAGGTCAGGCAGCGAAAGAGGAGTTGTTGCACCCAGCACACAAAGGAGATGATAGAATCAATCAGGGTTGGAAGGGACCACAAGGATCATCCAGATCCAACCCCCCTGCCATGGGCAGGGACACCTCACACTACATCAGGCTGGCCAGAGCCTCATCCAGCCTGGCCTTAAACACCTCCAGGGATGGGGCCTCAACCACCTCCCTGCACAACCCATTCCAGGCTCTCACCACTCTCATGGGGAAGAACTTCTTCCTCACGTCCAGCCTGAATCTCCCCACTTCCAGCTTTGTTCCGTTCCCCCCAGTCCTGTCACTACCTGAGATCCTAAAAAGTCCCTCCCCAGCTTTCTGGTAGCCCCCTTCAGTTATGATGGTGAGGGGGAAGCACTGCTGCAGCAGCGCACCTTAGCTTGGGGGTGTTGGGGTTTAAGCTTTTCTGCTAGCTACAAATGGAACAGATTTTATGTTGCCTCCCCTCTCCCCCTTTCCTGGTAGGGGAAAGCAAATTAGGCAGGAGGAGAAAAGAGAGGTATAGTAATGAAAGAACAGTCTTGAATCGATTTGGAAGTAAAAAAAGTTAAATCTGACAAAATATAGAAGGTCAGCCAGCTTCTCCCAACTTGGTGTCATCTGCACCCTGGGTCATTGCTGCCATTGCCATGGGCGCTATGGATATTACTGCATGCTTAAGGATCTCCAGAGGAGACCTTCTCACTCTCTACAGCTCCCTGAAAGGAGGTTGTGGAAAGGTGAGTGTCAGTCTTCTCCCTAGTAACAAGTGATAGGAATAGAGGAAATGGCCTCAGGATGCATCAGGGGAGGTTTAGATGGAACATTAGAAGAAACTTCTTCCCTGAAAGAGTTACCAAACACTGGAACAGGCTCCCCAGGGAGGTGGTCGAATCCCCATCCCTTGAGGTGTTTAAAAGACACAGAAATGTGGTGCTAAGGGGCATGGTTTACCACCAGACTTGGTAGAGCTAGATAATGGTTGAACTCAATGCTCTTAAAGGTCTTTTCCAAGCAAAATGATTCTATGATTCTATGCAATGATAAGAAAATGGACAACCAAAATTTGTCTCAGTCTTATGACAGAAGGAGGACCTGGGGCTTCAACAGCCAGGATGGTGTGACATTGCTCAGGTCTGCACCACACCCTTGCTAACACTCACTTCTAGCAATCTGCCAGCAGGCTGCACAAAAGCTGCTACCCACTCTATGCTGGACATAGACACAGCATCCCTGGAGAGATAGAATCAGAGAATCAGTGAATGGTCCAGGACAGAAGGGACCTCCAAAGGTCTTCCAGTCTGACCTCCCTGCAGTCAGCAGGGACATCCCCAACTAGATCATTCAGCCTCACCTTGAATATCTCCAGGGATGGGACCTCAACCACCTCCCTGGGCAACCTGTTCCTGTGTTTCACCACCCTCACGGTAAACAACTTCTTCCTAACATCTAATCTAAATCTGCCCTTCTCTAGTTTGAAGCCATTGTCCCTCATCCTATCACTGCAGGCCTTTGCAAACAGTCTCTCTGCATCCTTCCTGTAGCCCCTTTCAGGTCCTGGCAGGCTGCTATTAGGTCTCCCTGTAACCTCCTCTTCTCCAGGCTGAACACCCCCAGCTCCCTCAGCCTGTCCTCAGAGCAGAGCTGCTCCAACCCCCTGAGCATTCTCATGGCCCTCCTCTGGACCCTCTCCATCAGGTCCATCTCCTTCCTATGTTGACAACTCCAGACCTGCACACAGTACTCCAGGGGAGGTCTCAGCAGAGCAGAGCAAAATGTCAGAATCACCTCTCTGGTTCTCCAGGCAATGCATCTTTTGATGCAGCCCAGGCTGTGATTTGCCTTCTGTGCTGCAAGCTCACACTGCCTGCTCCTGTCCAGCTTCTCATCCATCAGCACCCCCAAGTCCTTTTCCTCAGGGCTGCTTTCTAACACCCTCTTCCCCCAGTCTGTATTGACAGTGAGGATTGTGTGGTCCCAGCCAAAATCCCTGCAGATGCCCAGAGCCTCTGGAAATCCACCAATTTGTTTTGAATTTGCAGCCTGCCATTCCCTACTTCTAATCTCACACTATTACAGCAGCTCAGAAACTCTCATTAGTGTTTTTCAAGACATTTAAAGGCTCATTTACTTCTCTTCTGCCTTCCTGCAAAAGGAGCCTTGGTAAGTCACACTGGAGAGTTTGAAAGGAACTGGTCTGCTCAGAGGGGATAAATTATTTGGTTACTGCTAGTCATTGGGAGTCTTTGTTCATCCCAATCATCCCTTTCTGTTGGGCTTTATTTAATTGCCTCTTGATTTCACACACCTCCCCCTCCCCCTGAGTGAGATCAAAGTGTTTTAAAGAGGCTTGCAAGTAGCTGTTGTTTCTCCTACAGGGAGTACTTAGGCTGGGCTGTTGTTCAAGGTTAGACATCTGAGTTTAAGTGCCTTCTTATGAAGCAGGTGCCTGAAAGCCTGTTAGAAAAGGAGCCTGGAGGGTGACTCAGCTGGCAGTAAAAGTCCTGCAGCTGCACAGCTGAATCACTGGGTGTTTAGGATAGAATAGAGAGCAGAGTTTTTCCTGATGCTTTGGGGGTTTCCCTTTGCCCACTTTCACCTGCTGTGCATGGGGGTGATCACCTGTCCTGAGGGCTGAGCACAGCTGGAGGGACTGCATAAGCTGAGGAAGGTGAACCTGCCCCTAGGCATCCCCATCTCCACCCACATCACTACAGCCTTTTGCTTCCCACTTCACAGACACATGAATGCCTCTTCTGCTCTCTCCCACTGCTGTCTGGTCTGACAGTCACTGCCTCCTGGGTAGAACAACAGGATGCTCCCCAGTTCAGGAAGGATGGGGAATCACAGAATCACAGAATGTTAGAGGTTGGAAGGGACCTCCAGAGATCATCCAGTCCAACCCCCCTGCCAAAGCAGCATCAGCCAGGGGAGTCCACACAGAAATGCATCCAGGTGGGGTTGGAAAGTCTCCAGAGAAGGAGACTCCACAATCTCTCTGGGCAGCCTCTTCCAGTGCTCTGTCACTCTCACTCCAAAGAAGTTTCTCCTCATGTTGAGCTGAAATCTTCTGTGTTCAAGCTTGTACCTGTTGTTCCTTGGCTTATCACTGTGCACCACCCAGCAGAGCCTGGCCCCCTCCACTT